>NW_026727545.1:0-46421 GCF_029784015.1 Lycium ferocissimum
ATTGTTTAAACAATGCCGAAAGAATACCAAAAGAAATCAAAGATATCAAAGAAGAAATTATCTTACTACCTTGAACTAAGAACTAGTTAGGTTGAAAGATAAATCCTAAAGTAATGCCACAAAAGGTTCAAAAGAACTCTCATATAATATATTCTTCAAAATCTTCTCTACAATGAATGACAATCACCCCCTTTATATAGTTGTAAAGAAGGAACTAGTCAAAATAGAAATAAATGGGAATTATCTTCCCTAGAAACATGAAGACTTCCCACTAAGACCAATGTATCAACACAGATTAAAACAACCTAGAAGACTACCACGCTTGGACCAATGCAATTCAACATAGATTAAAATAACAATTAAATATTTATTCTAGAAACTTATATTTGGGCCAATTTGGGCTGCTGGAAACTTCTTCTTTTGGGGCTGATTTGGGCCTCCTTTCATTCTCACTTTGGACTTTAATTTGGGCCTCCAAATAGGTGTAAGACTTGAGGAAAAATGCGAATGGGGCTGGAGGTCTTGCCGTCACAAGACAATTTTTAATTGCTAATTGAAGCCCGTTGATCTTGACATAACATTTCCTTGTCCTTTAATGGAGTTGAGCTTCCATGGCTGCTATCAGAAGCTCCCCTTCTTGAGGGATGGACATATATGTCAACATCCTTCTTGTTAAGCACATTGGAATGGTGACTTCACCATCAATCCCGATATCATCTCCTTCACTACCAAGTTCATCATTTTCATGATTGGCCTCATCATCTCCCTCCTTGCATTCTCCCTCATCATCACTACGAGTGTCTCTCAAAATAAAAGCTCTTCAATTGGGGAACTCACTTGCTCCATGGCCAAAGCCATGACATTGAAAGCATTGGATGGGAGTAGCTTTCGTACCTCCTTCCTTTGGGACAAGCTTGGGGGTTTGCTTCTCAACTTGATCATTCTTTATAAAGGGCTTCGTGGATTCTTGTATGGTGCCCTTATTCTTTTGCCAATTGGAGGAAGAAGTTCCAACTTCTTTGTTGTTGTTCCACCAACTTGAGAACACCCCCTCGACTAATGGATTTTTTATTCCTTGAGACCCTCCTCCATTTCAATAGCCGCCTCAAGGGTTTCATCAATATCACCATAGTTGTGGAGCCTCATTTGGGAAGCAATTTCTCTATTTAATCCAGCTCTAAACTGAGTCATAGCATTCAAATCATCCTCTTCGAAGTCGATTCTCATCTTCATAAGTTGGAATTCATCATAGTATTCCTCAACACTCTTTTTGTTTTGTTTCAAAGTATATATACACCTTCTTGAGTTGCTCTAGCTTGCAGCATTCGGTGACATACTTATGCCTCAAGATATTCTTTAGCTCTTCCCAAGTGGGTGTTGTAGCAAGACCATGCAATCTCCTTGCTTTAACTTGAATTGGTGGAGGCGAATCCTTCGAATTGGGCAATGGTATAAGATGTCTTTTTCACCTCGAACATGTCATTTGTTAAGAAGATCCTGTCACATTGCATTATCCATTCAAGAAGCACACTGGGATAAATACCCCCTTTGAAGCTTAGAAGAGACACCTTAATGGAGTTAAGACTCGTGTCCCAACCCCTATTGTTCCCATAGTGGCCATGATTCCCATAAGGTTCTACTCTAAAGTCATCGCCATATAAATCACGACCTTGACGTACATATTGGTGTTTATCACGGGCATGGTATCCTCCTTGCCTTCCCATTTGAGGGTGTGGACCATTTCTTCCACCTCTACCTCGATAAGCACCTTGTGCTTGCCCTCGTTGTCCCCAAGCTCGATTGGCGTTACGCTCACGAATAGCATTATCTATCTCTTCATCATCAAGTGGTGGTTCATCATAGTTTGGTTGTTGGACATTTGGATGGTTTTGGGGTGGCAATGGTTCATGTGGTGGTGGGTCATTTGGAAGTAGAGGTGAATTGTTCCGTTGGCGTATTGGGATATTGTTTGGTGTGGTGAGGATGGCATTTTGGATAGTGGGGCCTTGAGGGGTGTTTTAGGGAGTTAGGTTGTACAATTGGTGGAAAGTGCCGCAGACAATGTAAGTGAAGTGCTTTGATTTGCACCACTTGTATCTCCTTGGTATTGCACTCGGGGTGAATAGGATACCTCCCTACTACCTCCTTCAATCGCTTCCACCCTACCTCCCAAGTTTTCCATCCGACCATCCATACTTCCTACCTTGTCGTTCAAGGCTTGCAACATTCTCATCACATCAACAAGTGTGGGTTCCCAGTGGAAACTTGTGTTCCATCTTCTGTCACTATGATATCTATTCAAGACACTCAACAAAACAAGCAAACACGTCAGGTTAGTGAAAATCAACTCACAATCGCTCAAGTATGCACACCTTTGATTCCCTTGCAAATTGCTTCGACCAAGGATTGTGTTCTTGTTAATGTCGATTAGTCACATAGGATCAAATTCTACTCTTGGCCAGAATAGATTCTTGTTAGACTAAAAAAGACGGACGACTCAATTAAATCTAGCGGACTTGAGCGAAGAAATTCACAACGAGGTAAAAACGAGAAAAGCATGAAAGAATTAGCACGAATGAAAATACGGACACAAGAACTAGCATACACAAGTAGAACAAGTACTAAATGTATACTAGTTGAAGAAAACAAGAGAACGAAATGCTAAAAATCAGGAAATAACTAAAATTTCAGAGCCGAGTGGGTGATAATTTGAAAACGCAGTCTTGAAGGCCCAATTGATCCAAGGTATCAATTTGAAATAATGAAAATTTTAAAATTTCTATACTTTTTTTTTTTTTTTTTTTTGGCTCCTTACTCTTAAGGAAACAAACAATCAACCAAGGACCGAGGAAAATTTTGGAAAATGAAGTGAAGTGAAATGAAATTTGAGTGTTTGAGACAGTGTTACTTATGGTTGGGATGGGAGTATTATACGGTCCGTATTTGATTGACGGACCGTATGTGTGTACCGTAGATCAGGAACAGAAAACCAAGACTTCGAACTTTAATTTTACGGTTGGAACTTCTTCAATTATATGGTCTATATATATTTTACGGTCCGAATATTGTCGTCGTAAATCAGCAATAGTGAAGCAACTAATGTCACTCCAATCTACAGTTGGGAAGCTTGAAATTTTACGGACCGTAAATGTTTTACGGTCCGTATTGGAAACCGTAGATCTATCACAGTACTCACTCTCTTTTTGGTGAACAATTTTATGGTGGCAGGGTGGTAATTATATGATTTGTATTTGATCTACAGACCTTAGAATAGGACCGTAAAACTCCTTCAATGGATGAAATCTTGTACGTGATTTCTTGGATCTTGGGTTGAATTTTCTGAAATTTGGGAACTTCTTGGGCCCACACAACCTTGTTTTTTGCTCTTTTGGGACTTGAAAACAACTTTTCCAAAACTTGGGTGCAAACTTTTGGATCAAACTTTCTTCTTGGGTCTTTTTCTTCACTTGAATCTATGAAGATAGCTCAAGAAAACATGAACATTCAAATTTCTAGCTACCTTCAAATCAACTCATTTTACTCCCAAATTTCAGATTTAGGCTCCCTTAACCTGGTAGAACAAAGCCCAATGGTTATCAACTCCCAATTTCGTCACAAATCAAAACCCACCAAGTTGTTCTTCAACTTTTCTCTAAAGCTTCAACCCAACAATGGCTCAATATCTCTCAATATTGGCTCAAATGACACGAAACTTTGGATTTAAAACACTAAGGAACAAGAATCTAAGGTCAAATCAACAAAACAAACACAAAAATTTTGGGGTTTTGGTGGAAAATTTCCTGATATTTTTATAGAATCAAAACCTAAGACTAGATTTGCTAGGGCAAATCTATTAATGGCTCTGATACCAATTGATATTATAACGGAATCGAAAAGACAAGAAACTAACAAAGAAAATGAAAGATAGATAGAATGACACAAGGAAAGACACTAATTGGCAACTAAAGCTCTTCAATAGCTAAAACCTCCAACTAGCATTCAATCAAAGCACAAATTCTCTTAGGAAGACCTCAAGGGATTTGACTCCCAAGCAACCTATCCTCTCAACAATAACACAATCCAAGACTTACACAAGCTCTCACACTCACAAGTGTTTGTAAATATGATTTTGCCCTACTAGGCACACTTCACTTGAAGGCTCACATTGAAGACCAAGGCATGAGACTCCAATCCATTCAAGCTAGGAGGATGACCAAAGGAGCATTGGAGACCCATGGAGAGGCATACAAGCCCTATAAGAAGGCCTATGAAGTATGGAAAGTAGCTTGGAGAGGAATGGAAGAATAAGCTACAAGAAAGAAGGCCAACACTCAAAATGGCTAGAGGCTCAAAGGAGTAGAAATTCAAATGTGGCTAGACATGCAAAAGAAGGGGTATAGATGCCAATGGTCACAATTGCAAGCTTTGAGGATTGGATGATAGCTATATGTGCAAGAAGGAGCCTTTTCGAATTTCAAGCAAACATCCAACTAGCCAAATAAGGCCCTTGCCTCATTAAGGGCAATAATGTAATAGCTAAGTGTCTTCTTATTTCCTAGTAGTATAAGTAGGAGGCTTGATGTTATAGCCCGTATTTTGTACGTTCGGATAACTCGGAATAATTGCGAGAAGTTAAGGGTTCGACCATTTTCCAAGATTATTTTTGTGCAGAGGTCGTTGGCGAATATTAATTATGAATATTATTAGTATGAAAATATTGAGAAAGGTTAAGGGTAAGAAGGGAAATTTGCAAAGTGACATCATGGAAATAATGTGGAAGTCAAGGGGCAAGATGGTAATTTCACAATGTCTAAGGAAATTCTTGAAAACTCTCATGTTGGCCATGTGGCATAAGTATATGCCCACATTATTTTGGGGACTAAAGTGTATAAGAGAAGACATTGGTCTTCTTTGACCATGATGGAAAAATCAAGAAAAATAAAGAAAATTCTAGAGAAGGAAAAGAAAATGAAAAGAAAAGAGAGGGCATGTGCCCCTCACATGTTAGTATATATATATATATATATATATATATGAGAGAGAGATGACTAATTATTCATCATTCAAAGTGAAGGAACAAGAAAAAAAAATAAGAGAGGGAGAAAGAAGGGGTTCGGCCAAGAGGGGGAAATTTGCCCCCATGAAATCTTGTTCCAAAAATTCTTGTCTTCATGTATTTATACTAATTCAAGGGTCCTCTACAACGTGGTATAATTATTTCGGAAGATGGGACGTTCGTTTCGACGATTCCACACCTTGGACAAGTGAAGAAGTTAAGGAGGAAAGGTGAGATTTAATCCCATTTTATATATTATGAAGAGTTTGTTTACATTGTAGTAGGTAGAAATGGATAGAATTCATGAAAATAGGGAAGTTTGCATGGTGGTTGTGTGTATATGCATGTGGCCGTGTATGCATGAATTGTGTGGGCAAAATTAATTAAGTTTTATGTAGTATTCTAGTTGTGGTTATTATGGACTCTATATTGGAAATGAAAGCTTGATGATTTTGGTTGAAGTTGTGAATGTGGGAGGTGGCCGAATATAGTAGTGTAGGTGGAAGTGATGAATTAATTTTATTTAGAACGTCTTGGTTGTTGTATTGCGAATTCCATAATGTAAAATGGATGAAGAACATGAGATTATGCATGTTGTGATGTGGCCGAATGAGGTGAGGTTTGACAAGCCATGGTAATTTAATTCTATTTGATATTTTAGTTGTTGTTATCATGGATTCTATGATGGAAAATGCAAGTTTGATAGTTTGGAACGAAGTTGTAATCGTTATCGGGATGTTGAAGAAGTAAGGTGACATTAGCTTAAATTCTTACATTGCATGAATGATGTTGATTATGAATGGTTGTTGATATGATTTATGAATTTAGAACAAGAAAAAATGTGTGATTACAAGATTTCGGGTACTATGGAATCATTGTGAATATTGTAAGCATTATCGGGAATAATTGTTGGCATTGCTTGTAATAATGTTGGCCGACTTATTCATACTAGTAGTCTCATTCTCGGGTTTGTTGTTGAAATTGGCCAAGTTGAACTTGGTGGTATGGTGTATGTATAGGGGAAGTGCTGCCGAAATTTCGGTAGCCAAAGTGATAATTTGGAAAAAGGGACTCTTAAGCATCTATGACTAATGTTTGGTAATTGTGACCAAATGTAGATTTTGGAGAGTTTGGGATTTGATCTTGGATTGGCATAAGAAGTGAAAAAGGTATGTGAAGCTCACCCTATCTTTCTTTTGGCATGTCATAGGCATGATAAGTTTTGATACGAGCCCTAGGGACGACTTTACTTTCCGAAATCCGTGCCTCAATTTTCCCCTTTTTCATTCACTAGAATTGAATTAGGCACCTTATGCTTTGTTAAGAAACTAGTTTAAACACCTATAACTTCATAAACGAAACCGGATTGCCTTGAAACATTTGTAGATAATTTTAGAGTAGTTAAGGATTATGACTTCCGTACGCCACCTCGGGTTGACTCGAGATATGTGCACGCTTCCGAGGCCTTCCTTGCAATCTAGTCCGATTTGACCTTCGACTTCGTCCCGGTATGTTCCGTTTCAAACATTCTCGTTGAGTCTTAAAGTATGTTTTATATTTGCATATAGTTTCTCATTTTCTGCTCGTGCATGGAGTCTATTTCCATCACCGAGTCCCGGGCCGGTTTATATCGTGCGCACGGTTCCCGAGCTTCTCGCTTGAGGGCCGTGCACCGTATATAAATTCCGAAGTATGATGTGTTTACGAAGTATGATGTGTTTGGTTCTCTGAACCATATTTGCATATATGTGTACTTTGATATTACGATGTGTGTCGGAGACAGGAGCAAATCTTCTGAAGTATGATGTGTGTGGCGCCCAGATTCGTAGAGTGGCGACCACGTTCCCCGGTCCCGCAAGGGGCGGACACCGTTCTTGCATGCATGTTTTTCTTTGATACTCTGTACATCGTGCCTAATTTCTGTACCTGCTTTCTGTATTTTATTTTCTGTTTATAATTTTATTTACAGTATTCTATGCTTTACATACTCAGTACATAGTTCGTACTGACCCCCGTTCTTCGGGGGGCGCGTTACATGCCGCAGTACGTACGACCGGTTGGCGACGCGACAGATAGGATATCCACTCAGCCATTTGGAGTGCTCCTTTGTCCGGAGACATATTTTGGTACATATTCTACCGTTATGCATATGTTCATCTGTTCAGGGGTACGGCGGGGCCCTGTCCCGTCATATGACTCCGTTGGTTCTGTTAGAGGTCCGTGGACATAAGTGTGGGTTGTGTCCGAGTTCGTTCGGTTATGTTTGTACGATATGTGTTTGGGCGGTCCCACCCGCCATGACACGCCTTTAGGTTTACGTCGGCGCCTATGATTATGTATGACATCCGTTCCCTATATCCGTATAATTTATCCGTAATCTGTTTTGGGTAATACGCGTGAGTACGGGTGCCCAAATCGGGCACCGCCGCGGTCCATGGAATTGGGTCGTGACAGAAGTGGTATCAGAGCGGTTCGTCCTTGGCGTGTCCACAGACCGTGTCTGGTAGAGTCCTGTTTATGGTGTGAAGCCGGCCACATTTATAAACAGGAGGCTACAGGACATTTAGGAAGTCACCCTTCTTTCACATCTTAGATCGTGCGATAGAGCCAAGTCATAGGAAATAAGATTCCTTATGCTAATCGTTGATTTCCGCAGGCGCCCAATATCAATGGAAAAAGGCGAATAATGATATGAAAGTCAAAAGAGGTAAGACCGGACTGATGTATTTGTTTTGTTATGTGGAGCGGGGAGCCAGACAGGAAATAATCATATACACAGGCGGAAAATTGGGCATCGAGAATTGAAAAGGGTAAAACGGTCATTGTAGAAGAAAAGACGTATTACGAAAACGTCTCGGAAGTTGTGACGTTTTGATTGGTCTCAGATCGGGTAATAAAGGTTATACGAGGAAGCGGACGCGAAAATATCAGCATTAAGACACCGAATTTCAGTGAAGTTTTGAGGTTAAGCGTGCTCAGGTGGGAGCAATTCTAGGATGGGTGACCCCCCTGGGAAGTATTTGGGGAGTTTTGCAAAATTTGAATTTAAGGAGCGAATGAGAAATTAGAGTAGCCACGGGGAAATTAGGACATATGGGGTGGTTGAAGATCATAGAAGATCGGGTAGAACGAGACAAAGCTAGATCGGTTAAGAGATAAAAAGTGCAATACACACCGGAAACTAGGATAGGCTTGAACGAGCGTTTGGAGGTATTTGTGGGCTAGTTGATCGCGATTATATATATGAAGGTGTAGCGTATCCCATATATAGATGTATCAGTGGACATGTGAGACCCTGCAACCGGAGTTATGGTAGGAAAGGCATTAATCGAGTAAGGGTACCGGAGTTCAAGTGACAGTAAGAATAAATGGTGCAAGTATTCCAAAGTAAGTTGTACTATTTTACTATGGGTCATGATTGGAAATTTTAGTATAATGATATCTGAAAAAGAAAGAGGGTGAGTAGGTGGAGAATAAAGAAATTAGAGTGTCGGAAAGAGGAAAAGTAAGAAGCTTTAGTAAGTGGAGCTTCCGAAGGGAATTATCGACGAGTGCGAAGCTATTTGGGTACTCAAAGTAGGCATGTGAGAAGGGGTAAAGTGTGGAAAACAAGAGAGGAGTGTATGAGGTTCGAGAGCCGAATTCAATAAATGGGGTTAAAGGACTAGTGATCAGGATAGGGACAGTAGGGTAAGAGGAAGGATGCTTGGGTTTGTAATAATGTTGAAATAAGAGAGCTATAAAGGAATAAGTGTGTAGTGTGGAGATTGTAAGAATTTTGTGCTAGAGATAAAAGTAACAGACGCTTGCAAGGTATGGACGCATAGCTATAACTCAAATACGTAGCAAGGGCGAATCACGAGCAGCTGAGCCAAGTAAATGAAGGAACGAGCAGTGGATGGGAGAGCATAGAGAGCGTGGACAAAATGACAACATGGACAGAAAACAAAGGAAGAATTTAGCATAAGAAGCTCTCGAGATGTTAATCATAAAGTGGAAGGAAGGTGAGGAATAAGATGAGAGGACTGCTGGCATATAATAAATCCCTTAAAAGGGGGGGAGACCATATTAGGTATTATATTAGGCCAACAAGGGATCAAAATATTTTCAAATACCGTAAAAGGAAACCCAGGGCGTGGATCGAGGACTCATGTAAGGACAGGGGAATTCGATGATAAAGAAAATAGGGTAATGGGTAAGGAACGGGCTCGAAGAAAAGGACGGCTATAGAAAGGACCCCCCCCCCCCAAGGTATTATGAGACCCCATAAGGTCGGTTGAACATTCGAGGACGAATGTTCTAAAGGGGGGGAGAATGTTATAGCCCGTATTTTGTACGTTCGGATAACTCGGAATAATTGCGAGAAGTTAAGGGTTCGACCATTTTCCAAGATTATTTTTGTGCAGAGGTCGTTGGCGAATATTAATTATGAATATTATTAGTATGAAAATATTGAGAAAGGTTAAGGGTAAGAAGGGAAATTTGCAAAGTGACATCATGGAAATAATGTGGAAGTCAAGGGGCAAGATGGTAATTTCACAATGTCTAAGGAAATTCTTGAAAACTCTCATGTTGGCCATGTGGCATAAGTATATGCCCACATTATTTTGGGGACTAAAGTGTACAAGAGAAGACATTGGTCTTCTTTGACCATGATGGAAAAATCAAGAAAAATAAAGAAAATTCTAGAGAAGGAAAAGAAAATGAAAAGAAAAGAGAGGGCATGTGCCCCTCACATGTTAGTAGCTATATATATATATATATGAGAGAGAGATGACTAATTATTCATCATTCAAAGTGAAGGAACAAGAGAAAAAAAAAGAGAGGGAGAAAGAAGGGGTTCGGCCAAGAGGGGGAAATTTGCCCCCATGAAATCTTGTTCCAAAATTCTTGTCTTCATGTATTTATACTAATTCAAGGGTCCTCTACAACGTGGTATAATTATTTCGGAAGATGGGACGTTCGTTTCGACGATTCCACACCTTGGACAAGTGAAGAAGTTAAGGAGGAAAGGTGAGATTTAATCCCATTTTATATATTATGAAGAGTTTGTTTACATTGTAGTAGGTAGAAATGGATAGAATTCATGAAAATAGGGAAGTTTGCATGGTGGTTGTGTGTATATGCATGTGGCCGTGTATGCATGAATTGTGTGGGCAAAATTAATTAAGTTTTATGTAGTATTCTAGTTGTGGTTATTATGGACTCTATATTGGAAATGAAAGCTTGATGATTTTGGTTGAAGTTGTGAATGTGGGAGGTGGCCGAATATAGTAGTGTAGGTGGAAGTGATGAATTAATTTTATTTAGAACGTCTTGGTTGTTGTGTTGCGAATTCCATAATGTAAAATGGATGAAGAACATGAGATTATGCATGTTGTGATGTGGCCGAATGAGGTGAGGTTTGACAAGCCATGGTAATTTAATTCTATTTGATATTTTAGTTGTTGTTATCATGGATTCTATGATGGAAAATGCAAGTTTGATAGTTTGGAACGAAGTTGTAATCGTTATCGGGATGTTGAAGAAGTAAGGTGACATTAGCTTAAATTCTTACATTGCATGAATGATGTTGATTATGAATGGTTGTTGATATGATTTATGAATTTAGAACAAGAAAAATGTGTGATTACATCTTTGTTGAAGATTTCGGTACTATGGAATCATTGTGAATATTGTAAGCATTATTGGGAATAATTGTTGGCATTGCTTGTAATAATGTTGGCCGAGTCTCATTCTCGGGTTTGTTGTTGAAATTGGCCAAGTTGAACTTGGTGGTATGGTGTATTTACGTGGGGAAGTGTCGTTAAATTTCGGTAGCCAAAGTGATAATTTGGAAAAAGGGACTCTTAAGCATCCATGACTAATGTTTGGTAATTGTGACCAAATGTAGATTTCGGAGAGTTTGGGATTTGATCTTGGATTGGCATAAGAAGTGAAAAAGGTATGTGAAGCTCACCCTATCTTTCTTTTGGCATGTCATAGGCATGATAAGTTTTGATACGAGCCCTAGGGACGACTTTACTTTCCGAAATCCGTGCCTCAATTTTCCCCTTTTTCATTCAATAGAATTGAATTAGGCACCTTATGCTTTGTTAAGAAACTAGTTTAAACACCTATAACTTCATAAACGAAACCGGATTGCCTTGAAACATTTGTAGATAATTTTAGAGTAGTTAAGGATTATGACTTCCGTACGCCACCTCGGGTTGACTCGAGATATGTGCACGCTTCCCGAGGCCTTCCTTGCATGTCCTAGTCCGATTTGACCTTCGACTTCGTCCCAGGTATGTTCCGTTTCAAACATTCTGTTGAGTCTTAAAGTATGTTTTATATTTGCATACAGTTTCTCATTTTCTGCTCGTGCATGGAGTCTATTTCCATCACCGAGTCCCGGGCCGGTTTATATCGTGCGCACGGTTCCGAGCTTCGCTCGAGGGCCGGGCACCGTATATAAATTCCGAAGTATGATGTGTTTTACGAAGTATGATGTGTTTGGTTCTCGAACCATATTTGCATATATGTGTACTTTGATATTACGATGTGTGTCGGAGATGTGGAGCAAATCTTACGAAGTATGATGTGTGTGGCGCCCAGATTCGTAGAGTGGCGACCACGTTCCCCGGGTCCCGCAAGGGGCCGGACACCGTTCTTGCATGCATGTTTTTCTTTGATACTCTGTACATCGTGCTTATTTTCTGTACCTGCTTTCTGGACTTTACTTTCTGTTCATAATTTTATTTACAGTATTCTATGCTTTACATACTCAGTACATAGTTCGTACTGACCCCCTGTTCTTCGGGCCGCGCGCGTTACATGCCCGCAGTACGGACGACCGGTTGGCGACGCGACGGATAGGATATCCACTCCACCATTTGGAGTGCTCCTTTGTCCGAGACATATTTTGGTACATATTCTACCGTTATGCATATGTTCATCCGTTCGGGGTACGGCGGGGCCCTGTCCCGTCATATGACTCCGTTGGTTCTGTTAGAGGTCTGTGGACATAAGTGTGGGTTGTGTCTGAGTTCTGTTCGGTTATGTTTGTACGATATGTGTTTGGGCGGTCCCACCCGCCATGACAGCTTTGCCGGTTTCTGTCGGCGCCTATGATTATGTATGACATCTGTTCCCTATATCTGTATAATTTATCCGTAAATCTGCTTTGGGTAATACGCGTGAGTACGGGTGCCCAAATCGGGCACCAGTCGCGGTCCATGGAATTGGGTCGTGACACTTGACCTCATTTACAATTAGATTATGTTGAATGATGAAACTCTTATGAGAGATTTTTTAGTTGATAACTTTAGTTTAATATAGATTGTTTGGTTGGATAACCAAGTGTTGCTTCCTAGTTGTGAAGTGAATTGATTGCTTTCCATCGAATTCAATGTTTCTCATTTATGGATTCATTTGAGTCATTTGTTGATTCGAATTGCTTAGGTTCTAGGATTTTTTAATCCGATAGGAAGGGTTAGGATTTCACATACCCTCTGTTGTCCATAGGTCCATAGATTTCTTGCTCTTAGGGTCAAGTACATATCCTTCTAATCTTTTCATCCCCATTCCCATATCCCTTTTGGTTGGCCCTTTATTTTTGTTGTCAAATCTAGGGTTTCCTAGGTTGAATCTTATCATTTGGTATCAGAGCATAGGCTAAGAGATTGTTCCTACAATTTCTAATCCTAGGCTCAAAATTTGAAAATCCCAAAAAAATCAAAAAATACAAAAAAAATTCAAAAAATTATTTTGTGGTTTGATTTGAGTGTTTTTGAGGCTAGATTTGAGTTCATTGAGGTAAAAACATCTAAATCCAAAGTTTGAAGTTGTTTGGGTGGGTTTTGAAGTTTTCACCATTGGAGCCTTATCAAAGCTTGAAGAACACAAATTGGGTTTTGATGATTTAGGGTTTAATTGAGGCTAATTTACATTGGGCTTTCTTGTCCTAGTTGAGTAGAGCCTAGATCTGAAATTTGAAGGAAATTAGACTTGATTTGACCCTACATTGAATATTGGGTGTTCTTCATTGTTCTTGGTGAAGAAGAAGGTAAAAGGGAGGTTTGATCTGAAGAAGGTAAAAGGGAGGTTTGATCCAAGGGCCCCAAGTCAAAGTGTGGAAAGGTGTTTTTCTACCCCAAAGGGGTAAATTCAAGGTTATGTGGGGCCAAGTCACTCAGAAATTCAGAAAAATCTAGCACAAATTCCAAGGAAAAACGTACAACACATCATCAGCGAAAAAGATATATGGTACAATTATACGGACCGTATAAATTTTACTGCCCTTAAAATTGGTCCGTAAAATTGGAGGCCACAAAAGTACCATACTGTTCCTGATATACGGTGAGAAAATACGGACCGTAAAATTTTTACGGCCCGTAAAACTGGTCCGTAAATTTGTGTCACAAAATTTTGAGTTACTGTTCCTATTTTACGGTCCCAATATATGGTCCGTCAATTATTTACTGACAGTAAAATACCCCAATCCAAACCGTAAATTTGAGGTACATTTTCAAGTCCAATTTTCATTTCTTCTTAATTCATTTCTCAAAAATTTCTTGAGCCTTGATTGTTAAGTGATTGTGTGATATGAACCCAACAAGCACAAGGCCATTTAACTAGGAGTCAAGCAAGAGAACTTCAAGAGTTGCAAGCCTCGTTCATGAAGAAGGAAGCCTTGGAGGAGATTGGAGAGAAGAGCTCCTGAATTTACAACATTTGGGAGTTGGCATTGGAAGAGTTACAAAGTGGCTAGATGCGCAAAATGGCTAAAAGTGCAACTATGGGACTAAGATTGCAATTAGAGGTCATACTTGCGAGTTATGAGGTTAGAATGGCAATTGGAGGTCATAATTGCAAGTTATGAGACTTTTGATGCAATTGAAGACCCATGTGGCTATTTTTGCAAAAGAGCCACTTTAGGGCCTTGTGGTGTAATAGGTATAAATAGTTGTTTTCATCCATTTGGAAGACTTAGCTCGAATATTGTGTGAACTCAAATATTGAGAGATTTTAGTTATTAGATAGTTTGTTTGGTTATTGTTTAAGTGTGATTTCCAAGTTGTGAAGTGAATTGCTTATCCGTTGATTTCATCTAGATTGCTCATTTGTGGATTCAAATTGAGTCTTCTAATTGATTCAAATTGCTTTGCTTCTTTGGTTGAATTCAAAATAGGAGGGTCTAGGTTTCATATACTTAGATATGTATATAGGATTCATTACCAATTGGGTGAAGTATCTAGCCTTCTATCTTCTCATTCCCAATTTCCTATATCCCTTTTATTTCCTTTTGTTTTTTGTTTAATTCTTAGAGTTTCCCTAGTTTGATTGTTATCATTTGGTATCAGAGCATAGGCTAAGAGATTGTTCCTATAATTTCTAATCCTAGGCTCAAATTCAAAAATCCCCAAAAAAAAAAAATTAAAATTGAAAAATTTGAAAATTTAAGTTGTGGTTTGATTTGAAGGTTTTTGAGGTTGGATTTGATTTTATCAAGGTGGAAAACATCTAGATACGATATCAAGGTTTTTGAAGTGATTTGGTTGAGATTTGAAGATTCCACCATTGAAGGTTCATCCAAGCTTGAAGAACTCAAAAGTGGGTTTAGTGATTGAGAAGCAATTGAGGCGAATTGGATATTGGGCTTTGTTCTTCAAGTGATAAGGAGCTTAGATCTGAAAATTGGAGCAAAAATGAGTTGGAATTAAGGTACTTGGAAATTTGAATGTTCTTCATGTTCTTGAAGACATTCATATCTTTATCTTGAGAAGAAGACCAAAAAGGAAGGTTGAATCCAAGAAATTTCCAAGTACAAAAGAAAAGTTGTTTGTTGGGCCAAAAGGACAAGTACTAGGTCGTGTGGGGCCCAAGACGTCATCAGATCCAAGAAATTAGCCCAAAGTTTGAGGAAAATTCATGAAATACGAAATCACTGAAGCAAAGTACGTCCACAAAGTACTGAACGTACTTCAAAGTGTTGGACGTACCTTGCTGGGAGTACATTGCCCTCAAATTCTAGTAACTTTCGCCCAAATTTTCGCTCAAAGTATTGCTCGTACTTCATTGTACATCTGGACGTACATTTTGGAAGGGAAAGGTCGTACTTTACAAGTATTGGGCGTACATTGTCCGTGTACAAGGCCAAGTACGGGACGTACATTGACCAAGGGAGGGCGTACGTTAATGTACATGACGTGCATTCCATAAACAGGTTTGACCATTCTGAATTCGATTTCCTTTCACTTCTAATTCATTTCTTTGATTCTTAAGGCCTCAAATCTTATTCTTAATTCATTTCGATTTTAAAATTTTCCTTGGGATTACTTGTGTGTTTGTGTCCCTAATCCTTTGGTACTGAGCAAAAAAAAAAAAAAAAAAAATCTCGTTGTTTCAAATTGATACCTTAGATTAATTGGGGCTTCACGGCAGCGTTTTCAAGTTATCACCTAACTGGGCCCGAAATTTTATTTATTTTTCGATTTTAGCATTCTATTTTCTTGTGTCTCCCAACTAGTAGCCATTTAGTAGTTGCCCCTACTTGTGTTTACTAGTTCTTGTGTCCGAATTTCTTTCGTGCTAATTTCTTTCAAGCTTTTCTTCGTTTTATTTCGTTGAAACTTTATTGGCTCTCGTCCGTTTTGCTTTGAGTTGTCCGTCAGTCATCTAAAAAAGAATCCATTCTACCACAAAGTATAAGCAACGTCTGTATTTGATTGGACGAGCGATTCATCAACAACTTCGAAAGAGCACGAAGTGTGGTATGGTTGAGAGTTCAATACGAGTGATGTGAGGCTTTTATTACTAACGTTGTTTGCTAGTTTTGTAGGTTATAATGTCTAATCAAGGAGATCGTACTCATGAAGGGGACGGACCATCATACTTGGTGAGTTTGATGAACATGATCATTAGTCAATTGGCAACATTGACTTCGAATGTGGGAGGATTGACGGAGCGGATTGATAGTTTGGAGGCAAAGGTGGTGCATGAGTCCTCAAGTAGAGTTGGCGCTCCCCATTCTCAAGTTGAAGGGGATTTGGGCAAGAACATGGAAACTACTCCAGCTTTTACACCCGGGCAAGTACAAGCCTTGTCCTTCCCACCTACCACTTCCTCACCTAACCCAAAAGCGCCACAACAACAACCACCTATTACCCAAAACATGATATGAACCCAATAAACACAAGGCCATTTACTAGGAGTCAAGCAAGAAAACTTCAAGAGTTGCAAGCCTTGTTCATGAAGAAGGAAGCCTTGGAGGAGATTGGAGAGAAGACTTCTCGGATTTACAACGTTTGGGAGTTGGCATTGGAAGAGTTGCAAAGTGGCTAGAAGCGCAAAATGGCTAAAAGTGCAACTATGGGGCTAAGATTGCAATTGGAGGTCATACTTGCAAGTTATGGGGTTAGAATGGCAATTGGAGGTCACAATTCCGAGTTATGAGGCTTTGGATGCAATTGAAGACCCATGTGGATATTTTTGCAAAAGAGCCACTTTAGGGCCTTTTGGTGTAATAGGCATTAGTATAAATAGTTCTTTTCATCCATTTGGAAGACTTAGCTTGAATATTGTGTGAACTCATATTTTGAGAGATTTAGTTAATAGATAGTTTGTTTGGTTGATAATTGACTAAGTGTAATTTCTTAGTTGTGCATTGAATTGCAAGTTCCATTGATTTCATATTAGGTTGCTCATTTCTGGAATCATTTGAGTCCTTCCTTGAATTCAAACTGATTAGGTTGTTAGGGTTGAATTAAATTGGGAGAGATTGGGTTTGGTATACCCCATTTTGCCCATAGATTTACTATCCTTTGGGTCTAGTATCTATCCTTCTATCTTCTTATTTCCAATTTCTCCAAGTTCCTTTTATTTTCTTTTGTTTTTTTTTGAATTCTTAGAGTTTCCCTAGGTTGAATCTTATCATTTGGTATCAGACATAGGCTAAGAGATTGTTCCTACAATTTCTAATCCTAGGCTCAAAATCTGAAAATCACAACCAAAAAAAAAAAATCAAAAATCCAAAAAAAAAAAAAATGAAAATCATTTTTGTTGTTTGATTTGAGTGTTTTTGAAGATAGATTTGAGTTTATTGCGGTGGAAAACATCTAGAAACGAAATTTGAAGCCATTTGGGTAAGAATTGAAGTTTCCACTATTAGAGGTTCATCAAAGCTTGAAGAACTCAAAGTGGGTTTAGTTGATTTTGGTGAAATTGAGCTTTGATTCGTATTGGGCTTTGTTGTCTAAGTGATAAGGAGCTTAGATATGAAAATAGGGACAAAAACGAGTTGATTTGGACCACATTGGGTTTTTGAGTGTTTTTCATTGTTCATCTTTGTTCTTGGTGAAGAAGAAGATAAGAAGGAAAGTTAGATCCAAGGAATCCAAGTCAAAAGTTGAAAAGTTGTTTTTCTAGCCAAAAAGGGGTAAATACAAGGTTGAGTGGGTCCCAAGAAGTCAGCAAATTTAGAAAATCTAGCACAATTCCCGAGCCAAACGAGGTACAGTCGAATTTCACTGAAGCTACTGTCATCAAGTTATACGGACCGTATATTTTTATACGGCCCGTGAAACTTAGTCGTGAAATAGGAGCTGATTTGGAGAGTTTCTGTTACATTTGATCCGCCGAATACGACCGTATTATACGGATCGTATAATTTTATACGACCCATGAAACTTGGTCGTGGAAAAGGAGCTGGTTTGGAGAGTTTCTGTTACAATTTGGTCCTTCAAATACGGACATATTATACGGACCGTACAATTTTATACGGCCCGTGAAACCTGGTCATGAAATAGGAGCTGATTTGGAGGGATTCTGTTCATTTCGTCCTTCGTATATGGATGTATTATACAGACCGTATAATATTATGCCAGTGTAAGTTGGTCGTGAAAGTTAATATTGGTCGTGAAACACTATCTTCCACAACAATTCTAAGGTGATCGTTTCTTGATTCAACTTCGATTTCTGTCACTCCTAATTCATTTCAATTTCAAAATTTTTTTAGGAGTGCTTGTTTGATTGTGTCCCTGATCCTTTGGTAGGGAGCAAAAAAAAAAGTTTAGAATTTTAAAATTTTTAGTTGTTTCAAATTGATACCTTAGATCACTTGGGGCTTCACGGCCGCATTTTCAAGTTATCACCTACCCGGGCCCGAAATTTCATTTATTTTCCGATTTTAGCATTTCAATTTCTTGTGTCTCTCAACTAGTAGCCATTTAGTAGTTGCTCCTACTTGTGTTTACTAGTTCTTGAGTCCGCATTTCTTTCGTGCTAATTTCTTTCAAGCTTTTCTTCGTTTTATTTTGTTGAAACTTTATTGGCTCTTGTCCGTTTGCTTTGAGTCGTCTGTCATTCATTTAAACAAGAATCCATTCTACCACAAAGGATAGGCAACGTTTGAATTTGATTGGTCGAGTGATTCATCAACAACTTCGAAAGAGCCCGAGTGTGGTAAGGGTTGAGAGTTCAATACGAGTTAAGTGAGGCTTTTATTGCTAATCTTGTTTGCTAGCTTTGCAGGTCATCATGTCTAACCAAGGCGATAGGACACAAGAGGTAGTAGATATATCATCCGTAGCAAGTTCATTAGCTATGATCATGAATCAAATCTCGGGTATGCAAGCGGGTATGGAAGATATGAGAGGAGAGATGAATGGTATGATAGGAGAGATGAATGGTGTGAATGGGAAGTTGAATGGTATAGATGAACGGATGGTGAGCATTGAGAAAGTTCAAATGGAGGGTTCGAGTAGAATTGGCACTCCCCGTTCTAGGAATGAAGGTGATAGGGATAAAACACAAGACCCCACACCAACCCTTACCCTGGGACAAGCACATGCCTTGTGCAACCCCAACACCACAACTACCTCCACCCAAAGAGCTCCACCACCCCAAATAACCAACCTTCCACCCCAAAACTCCACATTCCAAAACACCAATCGACAAACCTATCCCCAAGTTTACCAAAACAACCCGAATGAGGAAATCCCTCAAGTAATCTTACAACAAATACCCCAAGCTCCACCCCAAGTCCAAAAACAAGATCCCTTTCCTAACCAAAACCAATACCAACGCCACTACCAATACCCTATGAATGAAGAGGAGTATGATAACTATCCACAAGGTAGGTGGTGGGATGATAACCGACAAGGAGGGAGGCGTGGAAGAATGAATAACGTGGGGGAGGAGGAAGAGGAGGCTTTGAGAGGTTTCCGGCCATGACCCTAGATTCCAAGGTCATGTAGACCTAAGGAGGGCCCAAGGTTATGAAGACCGGGGAAGATGGCAAGATAATGAGCGGAATTTGAACACCATCAAGGTGAACCTTCCTATGTTCCAAGGGGGTAGCAATCCCGAAGAGTTCCTTGAATGGAAATTTGCAAAGTGAGCACATCTTCCTCACGAACAAGGTGTCCGAGGCCTTGAAGGCAAAGTATACCCTCACTCAATTTGAGGGATACGCTTCTACTTGGTGGGAATCCAAGAAGTTACAAAGAGCTCAACAACACATCTATGATCTCCCAACTTGGAACGACTTGATTGAGCTCATGGAGACAAGGTGGCTTCCACCCACATACCACCAAGATGCACTCAAACGGTTGTACATGTTGAAGCAAGGGTTGAAAAGTGTGGAAGCATACTTTTATGAGTTTGAGGATTTGCGGATGAAGTCCAAGATAGAGGAGCATGAGGAGTACATTTGTCACACCCCAATTCCGATAGGGCATGATGGGCACCCAACTCTTACTTAGAGCTGAGCGAACCCTCTGGCATTCACATAATGAAACTGGACATATAAAAAAAAATTCAGAAATATAATAAAGTACTTTTCGTCAAACCATAGAAATTTGCGAACGATACTCAATTAATCAAAAACCGATTAAGTCAAGCTGACATATCGGCCTACATGGTCGCTTTACTCAACGCATGACATCTTAACATACTAACCATAAGACACTGTCTGCAAAGTCTCTAAGAGTAAACACTTGAATCATATGAATCGGGATAGGGCCCCGACATACCCGTACACACACATGATAACCATAATGACTCGGCACTGCTCCAAGAAGAAAATGGAGTTTGCCAATCCCAGTTGATAGCCAACCATCCTAGCTGAATACTTTTACTCGCAAAACAATCCGGGATCGTGTGGCATGAACACGGCGCCCCTGTGCAAAGGGACGTAAGTACGAACAATGTACCGAGTATGTAAGGCATAAGAACATCAAGTGCAGATGGATCACGAAAACCAGTATCAATAATTGAATGCATCTGTGGCTAACATCTGAGAATATCTGCGTAACTCTATATGACTGAAACTGACTCTATGGCGTATGATAGGCATAGATTATAATATACTGATAGTGCTGTGGAACATATAGCCCGATCCATATATAATATAATAATACTGAGGAATGTACGGCCCGATATATATATAATATAATAATCATATATATATCGTACCCGGCCCTCTAGTGTGGGACTCGGTGAATAATGCAATGAAACTGTGCACGAATACATACCCGGCCCGAAACTCGGTGAATGATATATTAACAGCATGCACGAGTAGAATATCATGAGCAACCATATGAAAACTATATCATCATCTGGGACTTAATAGAATGATTAGAATGAACCGACACTTGAGATTCAAAGACAACTGTCATGTCAAGTACCGCTGAGAACTAGAATTCATGGAGTCACGTATGTTCATCGTTCGCTCGTTTATGTAATTCATGCCAAAAAGAAAGAAGGGATAGCCTTAACATACCTGGTCTTAGCTCAACGGCTCAAGAACTACACTCGTATTGGCTCCAAGATCTATATGATAACAACAATGATACTATTGTTAATTATAGAAACGATTCTCTTAATCGTATAATGAAACTTTAACTTATCCTAAAATAAAATGGGCAACACCTCCCCCGTTCTTCTCATTTTCCCAAACTCCATATATCAACAACAACAACCAGACAATCCAACAAGTATATATACATCAATAATAAGGTACCATGTAGTAACAACAAGCCACAAACATTTCACGACGAGCGACAAGCCCGGATGCGATTGTCAAACACACTTCTCAAATTTTTCTTTCCTTTAAAATACATATCAATGACCACAAAAACAATGTACTTAAATTACTCCAACAATTTCTAGCAACAACGTAACCCGAAAATATACCTCAAATTAGCCCACACAACAACAACAACAACAATTTATCCGATTTCTCGCAATTAATTTTGTAGTTCCCATCTCATAATTTAGCTATGACCGGGATGAATTTAAATATATCAAGAATAGGAGAATTCTTACCTTATATGCCAAGAACTACTCTTCTTCAATCTTACTCTACTTTGAAGAAAACCCGATTTGTTAGGATCCGGAGGAAATCGATGCTTTTGTTGGTGCCGTTTTTGAATTAACAAAAATGAAGTATAACTAGTATAGATATATACCACCATTTGAACTGGGTATTGTTAAGTTGGCTGTTGACTCCCTCTTTAAAATCAGATCGTGACCAGCCCCAAAGTTGTATCTATAGGTGGTGTATTTGGTCCATTTATTTGACATTACAAGTTGCCCCTTTAGCTTAGAGAATTTTGCTGGAGTATTTATCAAAATAAAATATGACCTACTGACCCACTCCATAATAACATAATGTAGTAGGATTACACATACGGCCCACTTCATGCTTACTATGCATATTATTCCCAAAACGTGTCCAGCAATGGGTATAAGTAACAATAGTCATTTGTTTCTATATGTATTAGGATGCCACATGGACCTACACTTGTCCACTTTGTTTCCCAATATAATTGGACGTTAATATCTTGTCCCCAATTTACTTAAATATTAACCACTTTTAACATAATTCATATACTCATTATCATAATCATGTGGTAGAATTCTAGTCCATAGCCTCTTAGTACATGCACCAAGTATTATTCCCAATCACCGTCGTCACACTTGTTAAGTCCTAAATTATTTCAGCACTTCATTTCTTGTATATACTGAATTCTTAATTTTCCTGCTTCAATATGACTAAATTCTTGAGGCTTGGGTAAATTTGCTCATGTTGGACGGTTAAATTTCCCGGTCCAAAATACAGGATATTATAGCTTGGACCGTATTTCATTCAAATAAATTTTCAAACCTTGACGAAACTTATTTTCTTCGATTTGTTTAACCTCTAATACTTACAACACATCTGTACCATCACTCTAACCACCTAAAAGCTTGGGGGATAACCTCGTTTCCATTTCCAATGTCATTTAACTCGTACTCTTTCCAACGCATGAAAACACGGGACGTAACATCCTTCCCACTTTAGAACATTCGTCCTCAAATGTTAAACTAGTCTTGTATAAGTATACTGGTTATAGTGATCTCATAACGAATCAATTGTAACTTGAACTCATCTATCATGTTGTGCCTCTCTTTACTTAGCCTAATGCCATTTTTCCGCTTGACATCTGTTAATATTGAATTTCCAAAAAAGTGGTCATAATATAGCTACTTCCGTAATTGACTGCAACTTACTATATCCATCTATACTTGAAGCTTAAGTCGAGTTTTTCTTGTTTTGGAGTCATTTTTCCAGTAATACTGTAGAATAGGAGTTGTTTTTCCCTTAGGTAGGTTTACCATCGCATATTGGTTCCTCTTGTTCTCTCTTCTAATTCTTAGGGGTCTTCTTCCACTCTTTATTTAGGTCGCGTAGTCCGCAGCGTACCTCCTTCTTGGAGTCATCATTTTAATCCTCTGACATGCATTATCTATAATATTCCCTTTGAATAGTTGAACACGAGTTTCCTTCTTAGTAATGATTCTTGGTTTCAGTACTCCCTTGATCCCTCAGGAATATCCCTTTAAGAGATATAAGTGCGTCACTTTCTTGATATGACCCTCCTTTGATACTCGGAGTCGTCGATCCTTTTTCTTGCTCAATAATGGTATTAAGTCTCACATGGTTTGTAAATCTCTCCTACTTCCTTTCTTCCATATGACCATGATAATGGTATTGATTCACATCTGTAGAGTTTAGATAAATTCAATCCGAGATGTCCTGTCGTAGGTGCCCTCGTCGACTCATTAAAGGCTTCATAATTTTTGAGAATTTCATAACCCTTTGGTAAACTGTTGGAAATTCGCTATAACCACAATGATACAAAAAATGAAAGTTCCAAGGCATAATATTCTTCTTGTAAAACCCCTTTTATCCAATGATCCCATCGAATTCGTAAGTAATCTAACACACCTCAGGGCTATTGTAGGAAACATATAACATATATCATATTCAAAGTAATTGTCCTATTTTCCCTTAATGATAATTCCAACTCAACATTTCGACTCAATTTACCATGTATTTTCCCTCAACTGACCTGAAGTATCACAAACACACTATTTTTGCTTACCTCTTACTCCTCTTTTTAAGTACCCAATTGGTTTCATTCTCGACATGTAAATACTTGCAGGTTACATAACCGTTCTTGTGTGATTCGTGTATGAACATCTAATCTTATACATAAAATTCCCTTCCTTTGGTTCATTCTATTTTACGTATCTCATACATACCAAAACTCTTTTGTCTATCTATTGCAACTTATCTCGTCATACTCTTTTATTTCCTTTATTTGTCCCTTGATTATCACATCTTATATTCTACTATAGAAAGCTTTATGTTCCTTCGTATTTGTCACTTATAAATTGCAATATCATTAACAAATGGCTCTATTGTTAGTTCCTTTGCCTCTATTTCAGTATAGCATCGCTATCCTTTACAATATTCCTTGAGTTATTTGCTCCCAATGTCATGTTGTTCAAGGTCTTCATAAATGATTTTCAATACAGTCTCAGATACCCGCTCAATCCTTGTTCATTTATTTACTAGCTATTAGACTCATTTCTGCATAACTCTCACTTTTTGTTTTAGAGTCTATATCTGTCACATCTTAGGATTCATCGTTTCAATCTCTACACTTGTATTTTCATTACTCGCTTCCCCCCTTAAGGGTCTTACTTATACCATTCTCAAATCTGTTACCTCACTTCCAATCTTGAATTCATATATCCCTTTCCTCAATTCCCTTATTATCCGCATCATATTCATGTCATTTCCCATAATTTATAGCTACAATGATTCATGTGTGAAGTCTTAACATACTCATCTTACAGTTTTGTGATCAAGTAATACAACCAACATAGCAATCCAAAGAAGGATGTATTTTACTTAACTCAACCGTTAATTATGAGTCAATGTCTACATCCGCTCCAATTAATAATTTCTGTCCCATAGGGATACTCAAAATAGTAGTATGTCTAGCTATCCGTACCATCCATGTAATGTCGCTTATCCCATTCTTCGATACTCAGAGTTCACTTATAGCATCATCTTTCCCTTTTCTTCCCATCTCAAGTTATTCCAATCTTTCTCGTAATCGACTTATAGCAACCGCAAATGCATTTTCCTTTAAACCCGCTATCTTTGTTTTTAAGGATCTAAGTCTCATGCGCAACTAATACCCCTTATGCCTCATACTCTTTTACTCTTGTGTTGCACTCAACGTTGATTTCAAAACCAATCATAATTATATCGTATTTGTCGTTGATGATAGCCTTGCTTTATCGCTTTATCGTCGTACGGTAAACTCATAACTCATGACCACATTTTTCTTTCCAACTTATTCCTGTATAAACTTTACTCGTTCTGTCTTGGCATAGGATATTCGTAGCAGATGCATCTTCCTTTTCTCATAATACGACTACTTCTTAAGCGTGCATACTTCGCATATTTCCTTTTCTTTCTGTACCCATACTTATTCCTTTACATTCTTTCCTCCTCAATTTATCATATTATCTCCCGTTTTATAATCAATCCTTCATTCCTCGCGCAAGGAACCCTATTCTTAACTCAGTACCGCCTAATCCTTTAGAATATATTACTTCTATACAATCCATTCTTCACTTCCAAAGCTTATTCTGTTCATTCTGATCATCCCCTATGATCTTTATTATGCTGATCCTTTTCCTAACAATCATTCTATTTCGTTATTCATCTTTCCGTAGTCTTGGTATTTTACATCAAACCACAGATATCACTTGTGATCTCGATTATATAAATCACAAACTGCTACTACTTTGGCATACCACTGTGCTCTAATTTCTTTTTCGAGTTGGCTTCCTTTTTCCTTTTGCTTGCTATCATTTCTGTCATGGCGAAACCTCTATGCTGGACTTTCCCCTAACAAGGTCTTATCAGCTTCCTTATCTACTGCCCTATGGCTCGCTTATTGGTTTCACACTTGCATTCACTCTTAATTCATATAAAACATGTCACCTCTTTAGTCGTTTCCTCGCTATACTTTACTTACTTTGTATTACAGTTCTTGCTACGTTCTCGTTATATCCTGATCATAATCAACTCTATAGAGTGCCACTTCTTGATCTCATTCGCAAGCCTGTTTATAAAATAGAATAAACCTCGTGAAGTAAGCATACTTAACCTATTACTCTTTCTGATCAGCCCTATTACACTTACCACATAAGTTGTCTTACCAATGTATTCACATTCGTTATAACCCTTCGTATTTTGTACCTCTGTCTCAGTCATGCTGTTACTTTATGTGCTAATAGGCTTGTCATATTTTACTTGTGCTTATCCATCCCATCAATACTTTAATATTGCACTCTATTGGAGTTACCCTTTCTCTTGTATGTCATGTTTTTGTACTACCAGTCTCCCTAATTTACTCTAATATTTCTCTTTACCATATCGATGTCGATCTTTTACTGTTACTATCAATTCAACAACATTTAACTCAACTCTTGTAGTCGTCAATGATACTCTTAACTTAATCCCGTTCTGCCATTACTTTTTACACAACATCTTTTCCCGCTAGGACATATTACAAGCTTATGTCTTATCTCCTTTAAATTCTAGGAAATTTCGGCAGAGTTTCCTCTATATTTCTTACTATCCAAAACCTGCACGCAGCAAATACCAACAATGCCTCCTTTGGGCTAATATATATACACAACATATCTCAGCCACACAGGGCTCCCAATTTCAAGTAAAAGTACAAAAATGTTGAAACTTACCACATATATCACACCTCGAGATCTACCTGATCCTTTAGCGATCTGCCCTGTTATACCTTTCTATTTACTTTCCCTTTCATTCTTCAGCTTTACATTTCAATCATGCCTCAATATTCTTATCTTAGCCAACATACATCATTCGTACCGTTGCTTACCTTTGTACCGATTCATTCAATTTGTTTAGTCCACAAATTTATAACTGAACTTATCATCAAGAGATACATTTAATCAATTCCTCTGTTGTACTTACACTTACTTACCTCTATGACAACCAATCCATTATCATATAAATACATATTCTGATAACGTAGCCTCAACGAAGTAACTTACCTCTGTAACTTCCAATGTTATCACTCACTTTTTTTCTATCGATACCGTTCTTCTGCTAAAATCAAGGGTTAGTATAAGGAATCTCATTTCCTATAGCTTGGCTCTATCGCATGATCTTAGATATGAAAGAAGAGTAACCATCCTAAATGCCCTGTAACCTCCTGTTTATAAATGTGGCGCGCAACACACCATAAACAAGACTCTACTAGACACGACTTTGCGAGACAACCCCTAGACGAACTTTCGCACCGATACCACTTTGTCACACCCCAATTCCGATAGGGCATGATGGGGACCCAACTCTTACTTAGAGCCGAGCGAACCTCGGCATTCACATAATGAAACTGGACATATAAAAAAAAATTCGGAAATATAATAAAGTACTTTTCGTCAAACCATAGAAATTTGCGAACGATACTCAATTAATCAAAAACCGATTAAGTCAAGCTGACATATCGGCCTACATGGTCGCTTTACTCAACGCATGACATCCGAACATACTAACCATAGATACCGTCGCAAAGTCTCTAAGAGTAAACACTTGAATCATATGAATCGAGACAGGGCCCCAACATACCCGTTGTCACACCCCAATCCTGATAGGGCATGACGGGCACCCAACTCTCATCAGAGTCGAGCGAACCCTCAGACATTCGCTCTATCAAAACCTGTCATTTAAAAAACTTTTAAGAATATAAAATTCTTCCAAAAAGAAATCATCTAAAATACATACTCCTTTAAAGGACACAAATGACTCAACTGACATCACTCTGTCAACATCTCGACAAACATACCACAGGACACTGTCTGCAAAGTCTCTAACATATACAAAATACCATAACATAAGTACTCTGACTCGGCAACACTCCGAACTGAGATGAAGCTCACCAATCCACGATAGCCTGGAAACATCTTATTGCCAACATCTTCTACTCATCTGTATACACCGCGCGCATTAGACGCGCCCCCGAAGACTCGGGGGTCGGCACGAATAATGTACCGAGTATGTAAGGCGTGAATAACATCACAATAAGAAGTATAGGACATAACAGGGGATAAAGATGACCCGTACATTTGATTGCCTCTTAAGGCGGATACCATACATGCAAATTTAACCTTTTCAAATCAATATGTACATAAAATCATGGAAGACATCTAAAACATTTTAATGAATGTGCAAAGATAAATTAAAACATCACAACAAAGGCCACAAGACACCCGTCAATCGTGCTATATATATACACATCACAACAAAGGCCACAAGACACCCTCTTTTCAACTCGTGCCATATATATACACATCACAACAATGGCCACAGCACACCCCCTGTCAACTGTGCCATATATATACAAATCACAAAAAAGGCCACAGCACACCCCCTGTCAACTGTGCCATATATATACGCATCACAACAATGGCCACACCATATATATACGCATCACAACAATGGCCACAGCACACCCCCTGTCAACTGTGTCATATATATACGCATCATAACAATGGCCACAGCACACCCCCGGTCCACTATGCCATATATACCCATCACAACAATGGCCACAACACACCCCCTTTCCACTGTGCCATATATATACACATCACAACAATGGCCACAGCACACCCCCTGTCTACTGTGCCATATATATACACATCACAACAATGGCCACAGCACACCCCCTGTCAACTGTGCCATGTATAAACACATCACAACCAAGGCCACAACATCACCCCGTCATTAACCGGGCTCGGTAATACACAACAAAGGTCTCGCATCACCCCCCGTCAACCGTGACTTATTTACACATGAAGAATGAAAATGAGTGCAACGCATAATCAAAATGAAATAGTAGGACTCTTTAATGTCACACAATAGCCATATACATATATTATACTCATGGCATGCATAGGAGTTCAAATAAAAACATATCGCTCAATCCCACCTTGGAGGAACAATTTATAAGGTGAGATCAACAACAATGACGTAAAATCGAGAAAATCACGAAATAGCTTAACATTTTCATATCATCGTTGAAATCATACTTAAGACCTTTAAGCATAAAATCACCCTCATGTAACCCTCATAAAACATTCTCATTTTTAACGTCATAAGAAGCTTTAAGAGTTATAAACTTCTAGCTTTTGAAAACAAGGAGGTTATGGAAACATTTATGGGATCATGCCTTTGAAAGAAAGGGACGAGCCTTAACATACCTGGAAGCTCGCTTCTCGACTTTTCAACCTACCTCTTGTCTTGAAATCTACATATAAAACCATTCATTCTATTATTAGGCTTGTTGTCATATACTTATCCTAAGCCTCCAAATAAATCTTTCTAGAATCTGCCAAAATTTCGGCAGCATCTCCTCTGTTTATATTCTTAGCCCAAAATCTCAACTCAGCAACCAACAACAACAATACCAACATCAACAACAATATTATCAACACCAAAATATTCCATAAACATCCCACAAGATATTTTATCCAATTTTTCGACCCATAAATTCCTTCTACGCTCATTTAGTAACTTTTCATCCGTAGATAAGCTTAAATCAATACTAATAAGGAAAAATTCATACCTTTCACCTGCTAGAATTGCAATACTACACGCTGTCCATAGTATAATTGCAACTACACGCTGTCCAACCTTAAATCCGGAGATTATACTTAATTCGCGTTAAAATCTAGTGGATAGAAGTTGGGAGAATTTTCTAGAAGGTTTGGGAAATATTTGGAGGAGTCTTGGCTGAAAGAATGAGGTTTTGGATCAGATTTGGTCCTTAAATAGTAGGTCAAATTCGTGTCGGGTCACTGTAGCAGCACTGTAGCAAGTCGGTTACTGTAGCACTACTGTAGCACGCGTTTTTGCTTTGTCAGCCGACCTTGTAACGTTCATAATTCTCTACTCCGATGTCCTATCGACGATCGGTTTATTGGGTTGGAAACTAGACTCGGCGAACTTCATTTTAGGCTTTTACCTTGCTTCAAAACTCCTTATCTACTAAAAGATATTCTTTCTCCACGTTGGGCCAAAATTACCCCTCATATTCTCTTTCAAGTTCCAACAAATTTAATTTCCTTAATTCGCTTGCTTTTCAATCCTTCCATAGCTTACAATATGCACTTAAACCCTTATAACCATAAGTTAAACACATATAAGCTCACATACCTCCTGAACGGTAACTCGAATCCCAACATACGAAACTACGGGGTGTAACACCTGTACACAGACATGATAACCATAATGACTCGGCACTGCTCCAGGAAGAAAATGGAGTTTGCCCATCCCAGCTGATAGCCAACCATCCTAGCTGAATACTTTTACCTGCAAAATAATGGGATTCCGTGTGGCATCAACATTTCCGCCCCTGTGTAAAGGGACGTCGGTACAAACAATGTACCGAGTATGTAAGGCATAAGAACATCAAGTGCGTATGGATCATGAAAACCGCATCGATAATTGAATGCATCTCGTGGCTAACATCCGAGAATATCTCGCGTAACTCTATATGACCGATTAAATCGGCTCTATGGCGTATGATAGGCATAGATTATAATATACTGATAGTGTTGTGGAACGTACGGCCCGATCCATATATAATATAATAATGCCGAGAAACGTACGGCCCGATCCATATATAATATAATAATCATATATATACCGTACCCGACCATCTAGTGAGGGACTCGGTGAATAATGCAATGAATTTCTCTCGTGCACGAATACATACCCGGCCCGGGACTCCTAACATGGTGAATGATATATTAACAAAGATGCACGAGTAGAATATCATGAGCAACCATATGCAAACTATATCATCATCTGAGACTTAATGGAATGATTAGAATGAACCGACGCTTGAGAATCACAGACAACTGTCATGTTATCGCTGAGAACTAAAATTCATTAGAGTCATATATGTTCATCATTCGCTCGTTTATGTAATTCATGCCAAAAATAAAGAAGGGATAGTCTTAACATACCTGGTCTTAGCTCAACAGCTCAAGAACTCAACTCGTATTGGCTCCACGATCTATATGATAACAACAATGATACTATTGTTAATTATAGAAACGATTCTCTTAGCAACACCACCCCCCCCCCCCTCGCGTCCCCGTTCTTCTCATTTTCCCAAACTCCATATATCAACAACAACAACCAGACAATCCAGCAAGTATATATATATATATCAATAACAAGGTACCATGTAGTAACAACAAGCCACAAACATTTCACGACGAGCGACGAGCCCGGATACGATTACCAAACACACTTCTCTAATTTTTCTTTCCTTCAAAATACGCATCAATGATAACAACAACAATATACTTAAGTTACTCCAACAATTTCTAGCAACAACGCAACCCGAAAATATACCTCAAATTAGCCCACAAACAACAACAACAACAATTTATCCGATTTCTCACAATTAATTTTGTAGTTCCCATCTCATAATTTAGCTATGACCGGGATGAATTTAAATATATCAAGAATAGAAGAATTCTTACCTTATATGCCAAGAACTACTCTTCTTCAATCTTACTTTACTTTGAAGAAAACTCGACTTTTTAGGATCCGGAGGAAATCGATGCTTTTGTTGGTGCCGTTTTTTAATTAACAAAAATGAAGTATAACTAGTATAGATATATACCACCATTTGAACTGGGTATCGTTAAGCTGGCTGTTGACTCCCTCTTTAAAATCAGATCGTGACCAGCCCCAAAGTTGTATCTATGGGTGGTGTATTTAGTCCATTTATTTGACCTTACAAGTTGCCCCTTTAGCTTAGAGAATTTTGCTGGAGTATTTATCATAATAAAATATGACCTATTGACCCACTCCATAATAATATAATGTAGTAGGATTACACATACGGCCCACTTCATGCTCACTATGCATATTATTCCCGAAACGTGTCCAGCAATGGGTATAAGTAACAATAGTCATTTGTTTCTATATGTATTAGGATGCCACATGGACCTACACTTGTCCACTTTGTTTCCCATTATAATTGAACGTTAATATCTTTTCCCCAATTTACTTAAATATCAACCACTTTTAACATAATTCATATACTCATTATCATACTCATGTGGTAGAATTCTAGTCCATAGCCTCTTTGTACATGCACCAAGTATTATTCCCAATCACCGTCGTCACACTTGTTAAGTCCTAAATTATTTCAGCACTTCATTTCTTGTATATACTGATTAATTCATTCAATTAATCCGATCCCTTGAATCAATCGGAATGAAATGCTTGTTAATTGACTGTTTGATAATTATATCAATTAAATAGACAACTGTTTCAGATTACTTTTTTCCTGAAAAATATGTAAATTATTTTCCAAATGATTCATAATATTATAGAAGTTATTTTACTAAATAAAAATGGTGAAATATTATCTAAATAATTTTTATAAAATCATTTTGATGTGTAGAAAATACACACTTCACTCCGTTTCATATCCAAATGTTCTGAATAATTAAAATAAATTATGGGAGGTCAAAAATTAGGTGTCAACATATGGTAGGTCAATTTTCCTAGTAAAAATATGAGCCATTTCGGATGAATATTTTCTCCAAAAAGTCATAGAGTGTTATTTTCCTATGTACGTAGTATTTAATTATCCTTTACTAAGGGTCTGTTTGGAAAGCCACATGGTAATTGGAATTGGTGTAATTACAAGGGTAGTAATTACACAGCCTAGTAATTACACAGTATAGTAATTACGAGGATTTATTTGTTAATGTAATTACAGTGTAATTACAAGCATATTGTTTGGTTGCACATGTATACTTACACAATTATATTAGTTAAAAAATAAAAATTAATACTTCACAAATATGTGCCTTTATAAATGATATATTAAGTTAGGTATTTAAGATACTTATTGTTTCTTGAAAATATATTAATTAATAATCACATATTTGTAAATAGTATTGTAAAAGTAATTGTATATAATTAATAATGTTTAAATTTAATTAATTATAAAAATTGAAAGCACACATGTTGTAAGAACATCATAAGCTGGATGTTTAACAAAAAGATTAATATTTATACATATAATGTCATAACATTATTCAAATGTTTGACAAAAAAATAATCTATCAACGTAAGTGGAAAATGAACAACATTCAATGTAAAACAACAAGCGAATAGTACTAAAGCAAATAAATTGAAATCGAAAATATAACCTAAACTCAAAATCCGAAAAAAGAAAAAGTTTAACATGATACTTTTACGTCAAATTTCAACATAATATAAAATAAGTTTCAACATAACTTAAGTAAATATAATTCAAAAGAAAGTGAAAACATATAGTATATGTCTAACCTCATTCAACAACGAAATTCTACTTTAATAACATTAACTGCTATATGTCAAGTTTGTTAATGACTCATTCTTTCTAATATTAAGAAGTGTAATTTCAAAAGCTAGAATAATTATATAGTTACATTAAATGAAGAAAATAAGAGGAAAAAACTAAAATAATATGCGAGCAATTACAAGAAGTAAATGTTGGGAAATGAGAAGAAAGAAAATGAAAGAAAAATAATATAAAAAAATTAAAAGTAAAAATAATTTAAAAATAAAAATAATTTAAAATGTAAAAATAAATTTAAAAGAAAAGAAACTAAAATAAAAAGAAATTAAAAAGTAACCATGTAATTACAAGGTGTAATGACACCAATTCTCAACCCCCTTCCAATTACACCCAATTAATGATCGTGTAATTAGTTACTTGGCCCAATAAATATGTCAAACTGTGTAATTGCTCAATTCCAATTATCGGTGGCTTTCCAAACTGGCCCGAATTGAAATAGGGTAGATGGAAAAAGATAGCCAAGACTAGCACCTAAATTGTTTTCCCCACCGAAGAAGCAAAGAAGTAGTGATATTTAAGAAAGCTTTGCCCTGTTCAGTTCCAAACCACCAAGAACTCATCAATTCAAGTGATAGAGAGCTTTAGTTTCTCGAGAGAAAATGGCGTCAGTGGAAGTAGGTCAGAGTCGGATGATGGAGACTGAGAGAGAGGATAGTTGTTCAGCAAAAGGGACGAAGCAAGCTAGTGAAGGTCTGAAACAGTAGTATATGCAGCATATCCATGATCTCCAGCTTCAGGTCAGACAAAAGACTCACAATCTCAATCGACTTGAAGCCCAACGTAATGAACTCAATTCCAAAGGTCTATTCCTCTTAACCCTAGATCTATATCTCTCTCTCTCTTTTTGCTGTTTACTTTTTGGGGGCTATTATCTACAGCTTTTTCTTATATATTTTGTGCCTTAGTAACTACCCCAATGCTATTTCTTGTGTATGATTTGTTGAGTTTTATATTATAGTTTCTTGTCCTTCAATTTCTGCTACTATCTGTTGTTTCTTCTATTTTGATTATCCTATTAATTTGTCATAGTTACTGCTCCTTTTTTTTTTTTAAATACTGCTGTATCATGCTTTTATGGTATTTTTCCATGACTTTTATACTGCTTTGAGTTGCTTGTCCTTGTGCTGAGGGTCTACCGGAAACAACCTCTCTACCTCCCGAGTTAGGGGTAAGGTCAGCGTACACACTGCCCTCCCCAAACCTGACTTTGCGGGATTTCACTGGGTATGTTGTGTGAAGGTCGTATGTATTTTGTGCCTTAGTAGCTACCCCAATGCTATTTCTTGTGTATAATTTTTTGAGGGTTGGAGCTAAATTCCCCTTTTTTTGGTATAAAAGCCTTCTTCTTCCTAGAATGCCGGCGGGGTTGGTGGTGATAGCCCCCAGTCAAAACTAATAAATTCTTAATGGAAATACTATTCTGCTTGAGAATGAACCAGTAAGTTTAATTGGAGTGAAGTATGCCCCTTTATTAATGACTAAACAGTGATTTGAATACAGCAGAAAGTTAATAACTTTCCTACTTCTCAGGACACATCTCTAAGAATGTAGGACATTAGCTACATTAAAGGAAAGTTGTACTCAAAATCAAATCCCATGACCACGTCCAACAACTAAGACCATTCTTTTAGCAGCCAATAATTTACCATGCATTGACACGGGAAGATATTAGTCAGAATACTTTTAGTTCTTCTTGGGCACTCTTTGGGATCTTCTTGGGTTATTTTTTTTTTTTTTTTTTGAAACTGGTAACTATATCTTCTTGGGTTATCAATACCTACTTCTCTGACAGCAACCTTGTCCTCGAGGTTGACGTTGACAAATCTTTGTCATCTTGAGAGTCTTCCCATGTAGCATCCTCTGCTGGTAATTTCTTCCATTTGATTAGGCTTTTCTTCCACAACTTGGACCCTATCTTGAATCAGCGATTGTCCAAAACAGCTTCTGGCTCCATAACTAGATCACCATCATCAGCCATTGGAGGTAGCTCATCACTTAAAACAATGGTTTCCGCAGCTTCTCCTTTAGAAAAGACAGATCGAACATTAGATGAATGCGTGAGCCTTGTGGCAATTTTAGCTTATAGGCGACTTTTCCAAATTTTACTTCAATCTGGTATCGTGCATAGAATATGCTTGCAAGCTTTTGGAAGGTCTCTGAGACACAGAATGGTGGCGGTAAGGATGAAGCTTCAAAAACCTACATGGAATTTAATGTCCCTGCTTTTGGAGTCCGCTATTTTTTTCATTTGATTGCTTGCTGCATGTATATTTGATTTTAGTTGTTGTTGTAAGGCATCTCAAAAGGCTAGACTTTGGTCGACTTCATGGATTGGGCAAGTTCCTTCCTGGTAATGTGGAATTGTTGGTGGAGGCCTACCGTATAAGACTTGGAAGGGAGTCGTTCCTATATGTACATGATAGGTAGTGTTGTACCAAAATTCAGCCCAAGGAAGGAAAGATTACCACTTACGGGGCTGTTGGTTGTCCAATGCAAAGGTTGACTACTTTCTTTTGTCCGTCCGTCTGTGGATAGTCTTGAGCTCATCTTCAATTTTGTGCCTGACATTTTGAAGTGTTCTTGCCAAAAGCGGCTGATGAATACCGAGTCACGGTCACTCATGATGGACCTGGGCATGCTATGAAGTTTTTCTACACAGTGAATGAATTTTTCAGCCACCAGTTTTTCTCTATACGAATGGGCAAGAGCCATAAAATGTGATAATTTTCTCAACCTGTCAACCACGACTAGAATTGACTTATTTACCATTAGGTGGAAGACCAACAATAAAATCCAAAGGGAAATCATCCCAGATTTGGAAAGTTATTAGAAAGTGGTTGTAAAAGTCCAGCTGGTGACAAGATTTCACTTTTATTGTGCCACACACTTCGCAAGAAGCTACATAATTCTTCATGGTGTTGTACATGGATGATCAATAAAATTGTTGTGCTAGTCCTTTTGCATGTTCGATGTACCCCTAAATGCCCCCAAGTCGTGAATCATGGAATTTTTGTAAGAGTTGCTAGATGATATTAGATTGAGGAGGTACCACCACCCGAGTTTTGTAGCAAACTAACACATTATGCCAATGATATGGATTTCCTGGTTCTGCAGATGTGTTTACCAAATGTGCTTGAGATACAAATAAGGCTTCAAGGCAAGGACTTCCCGCCACACGTGACAACTAATCTGCTACCTTGTTCTCATGACCTAGGTTAATATTGGATCTCATAATCATAGCCAAGCAATTCGGACACCCACTTTTGTTGCTCAGGTGTTGCAATATGTTGCTCCAATAGGTGCTTAAGGCTGCGTTTGTTAGTGTGGATATAAAACTTTCTATAAGCAAATATGATCTTTTTAAAAAAAAAAAAAAAACTGGTAACTGTATTGTATTCCATATGAGCAAAACAGCACATAGGTTGTACTGAAATCATATCTACAAAAGTACTCCAAGACTCTACTATTCTAATCCTATATTGAATCTAATACATCAATAATGGAAATAGTATCATCTGAGTAAGCCTGATTACACCAAAAACAAAGCAATAAAATACAATTCAACTTGACCTTCTCGCACTCCATTCTCTATACTCTCAAAACTTCGGAGTTTCTTTTCTTCCATATTGCCCACCATATCTTCGGGCAGGGACAATTCTCTATCTATTTCTCGTTCTTTGCCTGCAATGCAAATCCTCGCCTCTTCCCAACTCTTTAGAGCCTCAAACCTTGCTAGGCATGGTCCAGCTATACCTTTGAGATTTAAAAATATTCTCCAAAGCCGTTGTGTAAACTTACGATGTAGAAACAGATGGTTAATCGTCTCTGTTTCTCCGCAGAGGAAACATCTAGAGCATAAAATTATCCCTCTTTTCTTCAAATTATCGTGTGTAAGAACTCGGCTTCTTTAGCTAAAAGCCACACAAAGCGCCTAACTTTATGTGGGATTTTGGATCTCCAAATATGTTTCCAGTGGCCAGCATTGGTAACTGTTGAATTGATTGATTCATCATCCCGTAGGGCCGAACTAACTTTGAACACTCCTTTTTTAATTCCCTAGCCACCAAAAAACATCCTCTCCTACCCGAAGTCCCTTAAATTGTTCCGGTATGTTAAGAAAATCAGCCACTCTTTGTATCTCCCAATCATTGATTCGCCTTCGAAAGTGAAATTCCATCCTTGAGGTGTCCACAAATCAGCCATGTCCTTTGATGATCTAAGACAATATTGTATATATCTAGAAATAGTGTTTCCAGATGACCTTGCCTCAAGCCAATTATCCTTCCGAACCGGTTTTGACCCTATTCACTACTTTGATCTTGGAGTTGTACTTAACTTCATTCCATAAGGCTCTTATGGATCTCCATGTACTAACCCCATATGGTGTGGTAACCTCCTTTGTCATCCAGCTATCTTCATCTTCATATTTTGCATTGATAACTTTCCTCCATAAAAGTTGATTTTCATTGGCATACTTCCATAGCCACTTCATTCCGAGTGCTTTGCTCGCATTTTCATATCTTTTATTCCCAGTCCCCCACTCTTCTTGCTAGTATTCACTACTTTCCACTTCACCAAGTGAAATCCTTTTTTTCTTTATTTCCTTGCCACGGGAGTTTCCTCGATGCTATCCAACCTCTTGATAATCCCCGCCGGAATTGGGAACAGAGATATCATATATGTTGGTAGGACATCAAGGATCGAGTTGATGAGTGTCACTCTACCCCCAGGACGTATATTGGCTCTTCCATCGGCTAGTTTCCTCTCATATTTTTCAATCATATTGTTCCAAATCTCCATTGAATTAGATTTAGCTTCAGAGGCATTCCCGGATAGATAGTTGGCGAGTACCAACTTCACCACCTAGATTTGCAGCCAACAAGTTCATGTTTGGGACTTCGTTGATAGGATACAAAAAACTCTTCCTCCAATTAATGTGCATCTTGAGAGATTCCTTCAAATAGGACTAGTATCATCCTTAAAAACCTTAGTTGCTCCTCTTCAACATCACAAAAGATCGGTGTGTCATCGTATATTGGAGGTGTGTCACCTCCGGACTTTCATTATCGCTCTAGCCACCTCAAAACCATTTATCCATCCATTCGCCTTTCTTTGTCTTGATCATATTGTTTAGACCTTCCATTGCAATCAAAAATAGGAAAGGTGACAAGGGATCACCTTGCCGAGACCTCTTTGTGCTTTAAAAAACTCGTTGGGGAACCATTAATCGAATCGAGAAACTAGCAGTTGATATGCGAGAATTTGATCCATTGGATCCATTTCATCCAAAACCCATCATCTCTAAAACCTGGAGTAAGTACCTCAAAATTTTACATGATCATATGATTTTTCAATATCTAACTTGCAAAGGATTCCGGTTTCTTGACTTAAACCTGGAATCTACTTCTTCATTAGCTACTAGCACATCATCCATAATTTGTGCAGCCTTAATGAAAGCCATCTACCGGGAGTCCACTAGTTTTGCAATGACCCCTTTCATTCTTTCAGTCAACACTTTGGAAAAGATGTTATAAATACAGCCTATCAAATTGATATGCCTGAAGTCCCTTAGTTCCTTAGCACCTTTCTTCTTATGAATGAGAGTAATGAAAGTTGCATTAAATCTTTTCTCAAACACTCCTTGCTCATGGAAGTTGTGAAAAGTGTTCATTATGTCATGCTTCACTACTTCCCAACATTTGATGAAGAAATCCATGGTGAATCCATCGGGCATGGAGCTTTGTCAATCGCACACAATTTTAGACATCTCAATACTTCATTTTCTTTAAAGCGCCTTGTAAAGACTCATTTTCCTCCTCCGATATAGTAGGGCAATTTGTGAAGTTACAGTGGCCTCTATTATGTGGTCTCAAAATACGGCTTTTGATAGTAATCAATTATCTCTTCTTCAATTCTAGCTGGCTCCTCAATTGTTTGTCCCCGAATCACAAGCCGATCAATATTGTTATATCAACGGAGCATTTGCCATTTTGTGAAAGAACTTAGTGTTCTTGTCCCCTTCTTTAACAAGAGTGATCTTGATTTGTCTCCAAGATATTTCTTCATTCTTGACCAACTCCTCATACTCTATAAGTAAAGTTGCCTTCTTGATTGATTCCTCTTTCGTTAGGACTCTTTCTTTCAAAGACTACATCCATTTTAGCCATACGTCGTAGCAAACTTCTTCTTTTAGAGCCCAAGTTTCCATCCTCACTTCTGCTCCAAGTCTTGAGATTAGACTTTAGAGCTTTTAATTTATAAGCAAGTATGTAGTCTGGTTTTCCTGTGAAGTTACAAGAATTCCACCAACCCCTAACTCTATCCACAAAACCCTCTAAACTTAGCCATCAGTTTTCAAATTTAAAATAACTTTTACTCCTATTCCATGAACCACCTTGTAAAGCAACTAGAATATGGTCTGAAACCAGTCTTTGAAGAGGAATCTGTTTCAAATTGTTGAAACTATCATCAAACTCTTTTGAGATTAATTTCCTATCAATTGTAGAAGCTATCTCTAGATTGCCACCTTTGAACCAAGTATAAGTAGCATCCTCAAGCTGTAGGTCAATTAGGTTCATGTCTTCAATGAAATCAGAAAATTCCTTCATCCCCCGGTTCTTTGAGTACGCTTTTCTTCCGAGATAAACCTAGTGACATTATAATCTCCACAAACAGCCCATGGCCATTCCATTAAGCCCTCACAGAACCTAATTCTTCTCACACCGTAAGATCTCCTTTCTTTATAAGAGTTTGGAGCATACACTCCTATGATATGGCATGAGAAGTTTTGTAATTGTGCTTCAAACTTACAGGTTAGAGTGTAAGCACCTATTTCAAGAATATCCCCCCTCCATACTCTTTTATCCCACATCAACAGAATCCCCCCTCTTGTTCCACTAGCTTCCAAACAAGCAAAACTAATCCATCTCCCCCCCCCCTCCCCCCCCGCATTTGTTTCACCGGCTTCGTAAAGTCACCCTCAATTTTAGTTTCGAAAACAGATGATATCGCTCTCCGGTCAAAAACTAAACTCGCTCACCGGATCTCCTTTTGTCCCTATTGTTTAATCCCCTAACATTCGTCACGACCCGGCTCCGTGGCCGCGGACTGATGTCCTACTTGGACACCCCAAACAGACGTACATACTAACTCGTCATATTTTTATCTAACTCAAACTTTCATATTAATTATCTCGAACGGATTAAAAACAAATATTATCTTAAGCGGTCGCGCGTGCAAAAATTATCATATCATAGTCAAAAGGGGCGGCGGAATACACATCGCCGAACAGATATACACACATATACAAGAGTACGGGCCATTTGGGCCGCATCCAAATCTGATAGCTTGGCGGAATATACATCGCCAGATACATACTCATGTACAGACAATTAGGCCGTCTTGGCCATAATAACAAACGGGACCGCATTAAGACGCAGATCATAAACAAACGAACACACACATGACCCATGACCCACATGTATGACTACAGGCCTCTACAAATCAAAACAGAACATATGACGGGATAGGGCCCCGCCGTACCCCAAATAATCAGATATACAAAAGCGTGTACATCACAGAAGATATGTACCAATATATGAGCTCCGGATCGAAAGGAGCACTCTGTAATAGCTGAATGTGTGGCCTACACTGGCAGATCACGAACCTCTGTACCTGCGGGCATGAAACGCAGCCCCCAAAGTAAGGGGGTCAGTACGAAAGATGTACTGAGTATGTAAAGCATAAAGTACAGAAATCCAAACCATATCTGAAGTGAAAGGTACAGAGACAGAATACCGGATAAATATATACCAAAACATCGAAGACATATGTACATAATGCAAACGAGAGATCATGCATAAGGCTCGGGAACGTGGTCACCACTCCGACGCCGGTGCCATACAAGATACTCCGAGAAGGTTTCAAATCTCCGTACACCCCGAACACAACATATCATATCATCAAACATATCATAAGCCATATCACAAAGATAACTCCATAAGCGGAACCCGGCCCTATGGCGAGGTCTCGGGAACCGTAACACGACATCGCCGAATTTATCATAGTGCGCACGATCACAAACCGGCCCGGGAACCGGCGAACGATATCATAGTAATAGGCACGAGCAGAGTAGTGCGGAAACCATGTGCATACACACCATTAAATTCCAAGACTCGACAAATAAATACACATATATATATATCTATTGAGATCAGAAGGTTCAAAATAAGTATCGAGTCTGTCAGCATTAGTATACAAAAGATATGAGCCTTTAATTTACAAAACTTTCGAAAAATACTTCATAAACCATTTTTACGAAAATTTAGTATCGTTCACATTTAGGAGCTTTCAAATAACTTATGGAACAAATCAAACGGAGTCTTAAATTCATAGGCAAAAGTCCCCTCTTTATATCATACCAAGGTGGATTAAATAAGACAAACAAAGGAAGTCTCGGGACTAGTGGGCCCACCTCGGCTCAAGTCGAGGTGGCGGACACAAATTACGAACATTAGACTCTATGGAGTCATCCATGTAAGTTTCAAAACGATTCTATCACATTTGTGCAAAATGTGGATGTTCGAATAGTTTTCCAACAAAACATAACAATTATAATTCAATGACATTGAATGAATAGTACCTAAAATCAGACTCGGGTTTCTATGAACAGAGTTGCCCCCGAGGCTCAAATCTCGACCTAGTATATCTAGGACATGCCAAAAGAAGAAGAGGGATAGCTTTACATACCTTACTTGCGTCCTACGCTCGCTCAAACTCAACTCCCGTTTCCTCCAAAATCTACAAATGGTCACATTTACCAATTGTGAGTTATAGATTCTAAGAATTCAACTTAAATTCATATTTGTCTATCGAAATTTCGGCAGCGTTTCCCCTATAAATTCAACATCCCCGAGAATCATCTCGGCCCAGAATATCATCAACAACAACACAACAATACCAACAACATCAACAATCATCACAAAACACACTATAACATAAATAGTCTTCTTTTCCACATAGTGCAACAACTTCCATTCCAACTTCACAATCCCAAGCTAATATCAATATTTCCATATTCCTTTACTAATCAAAATCATTCCAACACAACTCGGAAGTATTCCATACCATTATACAAAATATTTGCAAAATATACAAAAATCCCACCGAAATCATAATTTATTCAAAACCTCCATTCTTCGACATAAGTGTTCATAACACATTTTCGTCTCCCAAATTCATCAACAACAACCATAATTCACATCTAGAACCTTGCTTCCATACTTATATAAAAATCATATAAAAATCACATAATTCCCCATAATGACATACATGCCATTTCAATGCCAATTCGAATCGTTTAAGACTTATTTACGTCATATATGTCACAACGACATGGCTAGCAACCTAAATGAATTTCATTTCATTTTCTTCCTACACCATGCATACCACACGGCCACACACCCCTTCACACACACACACGGCCATGCACACACACCCCAATTCCATAATCTTCATTCAATTCTAATCACTATAACATATGCACTTCTTCTACAATATAAAAAGAATGAAATTCTTACCTTTTCTTCAATTTTTCACTTGCCACAAACGTCGTCCTTTCGCTAAACTAATTATACCACGTCGAAGAGCGTCTTGAACTTACTAAGAATGCAAGAAGAACAAGATTTTTGAATCAAAGTTGAAAGACTTGAAATTTTTCTTCTTCTTTTTTTTTTTTTGAAGGGGGCCGAACCCCCTCTCTCTTGTTCTTCTTTCTTTCTTTTGTTTGGTTTATGTCTTGAATATTCTAGTAAGGGACATATATAATAAGCCCTCTTAATTAATTGTCACATGGATAATTAATTATGGGCTTGGGCTAGCACATGGCCGGCCACCCCCTATTTTTTGGGCTTAAATTTTCATTCATTTTTTTGAGCCCAATTAATTGTGAATCTTATTTTGTAATTCCCGAAACTAATTTCCAAAATTCCAATTTTGCCCTTGGCCTTCCTCCGTATTTCTACATCAATATTTTTCATGCATATCACATATATGTTGAATAAAATAAAAATATAGCCTTATTTCTTACAAGGCAAGGTTATTCCAAATTTTTCCAAATGCGCAAAAACGCGGGACATAACATCCTCCCCCCTTTATAACATTCGTCCTCGAATGTTAAATTAGCCTTATAGGGTCTCATAAGCATGGCGGGGGAGTTTTTCTTTGTGAATAGCACGCATCAATCATCTGTCAATCAATATAATAGATTTAGAAATTCAAAGTACCTGTAAATATAGGGAACAAGCGAGGATACCTCCTCTTCATTTCGTCCTTTGCTTCCAAGGTCGTTCCTTCTCTATTATTGTTTCGCCATAAACCTTAACAGAGGGTACGTCCCCGGATATGCAACCTCCTCACCTGACAATTTAGAATGGCTACAGGTTGCTTCTCATAAGACAATTCCTCCGTCATCTAAATGCCATCTATTGGAAATATTCCAGGAGGATCACCAACACACTTTCTGAACGTGGATGCACGGAATGCCGGATGTACTGCCTCCGGATCAGATGGTAAGTCTATCTCATAGGCGACCTCGCCTACCTTCCAAATAATCTGATACGGTCCGATTAACTTTGTTTCACCCATATCGAACCAATCAATCGGAGATCTGCATTTTTCTATCATATAAGGTCTCGTATTCGCATGATGTCATCTAAATGTTGGGACAATAACTATTATCATTATAGGCAAATTCAGTTAATGGTAAATGATCACCTCCACTATCCTTGAAGTCAATAACATAGACCCGTGGCATGTCTTCTCAGTGTCTGAATAGTACGCTCGGCCTGTCCGTCGGACCGAGGATAACATACTGTGCTACAACTCACCTGAGTTCTCAGTCCTTCCTGGGGTGGTCCCTAGAAGTTAGTCGTAAGCTGAGCACCTTTATCAGTAATAATAGATATAGGAATCCCGTGGAGTCTTATCATCTCTCTAATATACCATCTGGAATAATCCTCAGCCGAATAAGTAGTTCTATCCGGAAGGAAATGGGCTGATTTCGTCAATCTTTGACAATAATCCAAATAGAATCGTACCCGTGTAGAGTGCGCGGTACACCTATAATGGATTCCATGTTAATCGTTCCACTGAGCTTTTGATGCCCGATCTTGACTTGCTGGCAATTGGCCAACGAACTCTGCAGTGTCTCTTTTCATACCGTCCTTACCCATATAAACATTTAAAATCGTAATATATTTTAGTGAACCCAAGATGAACAGAATAATGAGTATCGTGCTTCGCTCATAATTTGGTCGCGTCGCTAATGGATGCCCGAGTCGGCGGCACATATGATCTACCTCTGTATTAGAATGGGATCCTCAAACTGACGCCGTTTCGCCTTTTTCCCATAATCGACGATTCAGCAACTTCTCGGACAGAAACCCCCAATATTTCCAGAATCATCCAGACGAACTCTACGGTTAACTAACTGATGAATTTCACGAACCAATTCCTCCTTTCTGGATGCACACTGGTCAATTTGCCCATAGGTTTGCGACGAAGTGCGTCTGCCACAACTTTAGCTTTTTTTTAGGGTGATACAGAATATCGACGTCATAATCTTTCAATAATTCAAACCATCTTCCTTATCGAAAATTCAGCTTCTTTTTGCTTAAAATATACTGGAGACTCTAATGGTCTATACACTTATCAGCGTGGACTCCATATAATAATGCCGCCATAATTGCATGGCGTATCTCCTTGGGTTCATGTGATTAGTGGTCCATGAACTATTTTTCTAGTATCTAACGAACCTCTTTCTTTCCTTCAAAGATTTCCAAACTACCAAACGCTGGTATTCCTATTACGATAATCGTTACAGAATATGTGTATGTATGTGTTTCCAAAATATTCTTTGAGTCTGATAATCCTCTCCATTACTCCTTAGGAACTTAACTCGCAGCCATTTTCTTGCCTTTATTACCATTCTCTAAAACATATTACCACGCACTTAGGTACAATCATCAGTTTACCCGATAGGGGAGATTCAAATCATAACACAAACATATCGCAATTCATATTAGCGAGAAGCATCTCCTTAAGGCGTCTTTCATTCCTTCCCTTTATTCTCTTGGCATGTAGATACATTTAAGCTCTGGCCTCAAGTCAATAGATTTCCTTTCTTAATCACCTAAAGATATTGTAACGCCGGTTTAAGTATAATGTAATACGTTCTCCCCCCCCCCCCCTTTAAGGGGCTGTACTTATACCATATCCATGCCTTTTTCTTTACAATCTATAACTCAATGAGCCTCGTACGAGACTTTAATAAATTCATGAAGCGATGAGAACTCTCGATCACATAGTACAAAAGCTTATCTGATAGCTGGTCCTCAAATAACGTAATTAATGTAGAAATTTATTTTTAGTAATCACATCCTTCCTCATTGGGAGATTCGGCTAAGTTATCCTCTCTTTCACACCCGTTCCTTATCTGTCGTTCCGCTTTCTCGATATTCGCATTTCTTGATATTCACATAATTCATCGTTCCATACCATGGGTTTTTCTTTTGCCCTGCACTATTATATTCCAGTTCCTTTTTGCAAATACTTTCGTGCTTTGCCCGTCGGCTCTTTTGAGGCTCTGCTTAATTACGTTTCTTACTTTCAACTTTTCTGATGTTCTGATCCCCTTATGTTCTACTCAATTACTCTTTTTTTTTTCCTTCCAAATATCGTTGTTGTCACGACCCAGCTCCGTGGGCCGTGACTGGTGCCCTACCTAGGCACCCAAACAAACTTACCAACCAGATTAAACAGATGTTGTTCATACCACAAACTGATAGCGGTCGTCATACAAATACAGAAACGAATCTTTGTCCTAAGCGGTTGCCCGTGCAGAATCATCAGATCAAAATCAAGCTGGCGGAATGCACATCGCCCAGACATACACATACATACAAACATATGGGCCATAGTAGCATACGGGCCGCTTAAGAACGCAAAACAGAATCACATACAAACAAACCGGACCCATGACCCACAAATATGACTACAGGCCTCTACAAACAGAACAGAACATACGAACATATGACGGGACAGGGCCCCGCCGTACCGAACAGTCACAAATGTACAGAATATGCATAGCAAAACATATACACCAAATGTGGGCTGCGGATCGAGGGGAGCACTCCAAAGTAGTAGAATAGGTAGCCTAAACCGGAGGGTCACCCAATCAAGCGTACGTACTGCCGGGCATGAAACGCGGCCCCGAAGAAAGGAGGTCGGTACGAAAAGAAATCGAGTATGTAAAGCGAGGAGTACGATAATCCAAAACATGGCTAGAGTCGAAAGTACGAACAAATACGAGTAACGGACCAAACTGTGCGGAATGCAAATGTCTGAATGCAAATAAAAGTCATGCATAAGGCTCGGGGAACGTGGTCACCCCGACGCGGGTGCCACAACACATCATACTCGAAGTTTTCAAATCTCCGTACATCTCCAAACACATCATAATATCACACATCAAATCATCGAATATATCGAGATGCCATATC
>NW_026727546.1:0-135961 GCF_029784015.1 Lycium ferocissimum
TAAAAATCGCCGTCGGGAGTTATACGAACCCTTATACGGTCCTTATAATTTTATACGGTCCGTATAAGTGACCATATAACTCCATCAGTGATGGATCTTCACTGTAATGGTTATACGGACCATTATACGGACTGTATAATATTATACGGGCCGTATAAATGGTAGTATAATCCACTTTCTCTCCGAACTTGTTCTCGTCGTTTCGTTTGATCTCCAATCCTTATGGAACCTTCTTAGCACTTGTTTAACACTTCATTAACAATCTAAGGGGCATCATAACTCTTCTTTAAGACATCATTAAGTTAACATTAGCTCGGTGCTTTGCAAAACCCTTCCAAAGCACGACCTATACCTTACTTTCTTCAATGAACTTTCTTCTCTTGTCTCAAATGTCTTTGGAAACTTAATTAGAACCGTTAATTACTACTTCTTACTTGTGGAAACATCATATACTGCTCTCCCTGCGTTAGTCTATCTACCACACAATGACATGAAATTTTTCGAGGTGTAACACCTTTTTTGTGCGCAGCCTTTGATCGAAAATGGACTTGGAAAGCTTTGTTCCTCTACTCCAATGCTCAGCCACAACAACAAAAAAAAAAAACAAAAAAACAAAAAAAACAAGGTAAAACTTTTACACTAAAGGCTCAATAAGTTAAAGGTTCTAGCAAATGCTAGATCCCTAGGTATATTGAACCTATTTGCTCTAATTCGAAACTTTTTGTGTGTGTATATCGATGAATGGTTATGTTGAAGTGAAGTATGGGGTTCTTTATATGAAACCCCAAATCCGAAAACCCTTGCCCTAATTTTCGATGTGGGACTTGCAATATTAGGGTGAATTCTCTTGAATTTCCCCCTCAAACCGATATAGACCAATAGAAACCAAGAGTTCAAATTCGTATACAACAAAAGCCATTAAGAAATTTCAGTCTCTTGACCGTAGAAAATGCAAAAAAAGTAACAAAAAATACGAGACTATAGCTTGTTTGGTTGATATAAGGTGCATTTGAACAAAAAGCATTAAATGTTTTTCCCAAATCGACGGTACCACACCTGTAATAGCATAGTACGCCTGCAATTTTGCAATTTTTGGCACGATGACGCACCAAGAGAGAGAAATCGATGCGGCGGCTACCCTTTTCTACATGTTGTGAAATGAAGGGGCCATTTGGTCTGTGATTTTATATACTTAAGGGGTTGTTTGGATAGTGGGCTGGGTCTGATCATTCGAGGTGGACTCGGTCTGAATTTAAAAGAAAAGAAAAAAGGGCCTGACATTTATATATGCATAGTATACATGTATAAACACGTATATTCGTGTATATTCATATATACATGTGTATATACGAAGGGACAAAATATTCCAATTTAACAAATAACCAAAGTTAAGAGATGTTGATTACTTAAGCATTTCAATTATGACCAAAATTAAAACTAATTAACCAATTAATTTCCTTTAAAACATGGTTATTTGCATAAAAGACTAGTTTTTGCAATTATGACCCCAATTGACCTTTAATCATGCAATTGGCTATTTTAAATATAGCCCCAGTTAACACATAGCAATTAATTGACCATTTCAATTGGAACCACAATTAACTAATTGCAGTCAATTTTGGTAGTAAATGCAATTATAGGTATGCAAATTGTGAAATTGAGATGCAATTGATCATTTTATTTAATTAATCAATTTTCTTGCATTTACGGAGTAAAATATTTGTCAATTTGATGTTTAATAACTTAAACAATTAATTGAATAACTGTTTTGAACTACTTTGATTTAATTTTGACAAAAACCTTAATATTGATGCAAAATACTCTAAATGACTTACAATATGTATTTGAAATTATTTTTGCCAAATGAAAAAATAGGAAAATATTATCGAAATAATTTTGTAAAAATTATTTTATTTTATGAAATATATATTTCACTCCGTTTGAGATTCAAGAACTCCGAATAATTAAATAAAATTATTGGAGGGCCAAAATTAGGTGTCAACACCCTCATTCTAATTATCCTACATCCACACCTTCCAAAGTTGTCTTTAGTACCAATAATATGTAGAAAACGTGTTGTCACACACCAAGAGTCTAAATCATGACTCCCTCAGACCAAAAATGAATTTGTACTTGCACTGAGCCAATTCTTAGCATTTTCGTTAAAACTGACCTTATCCAAGACCGATTGCGCAAATTTGCAATCTCTTAGTTTCGTTTTGACGAGATGAAACTTTAGAGTCAACACTCATCGTTCAAATCCTATTAATCTTTCAAATAACGTACTATGCACATCATCCTAGTGATTATCTTGCCGTACCAAATCTGTAAAAAAAATCAACTGATCACCCCTAAAAACTTCCCATAGCCATTTGTACCTCCTCAAAATAGCACCTAGTATCGCGTAGATCGGTAGAATTTTCTGTATCTGCCATTAACAAAATTTTGTCAAATCACCTTGTTAACTCCAATAATGCTCAAGAATTTTTCATACCTCTATCCAAACTAAAATCCATCAATTCTTCATAAATGGGTTACTAGAATATCTATAAATCTTTTTGGTCATATAACTGAAGCACCCGACTTTAAATGAGCAGACCTGGCCCAGTTAAAATGAACCATTCCCTGAATGTCATCAATAATCACCGAAACTGTCTTCAAATCTTCATAAAGCAAACAGTAAGGCTTCCATAAGTCTATGGTGACCCACTCTAATCCTTTTTCTTGAATCCTCAACCTTGTGTTGTCGTTTCGAACTTCAAAAACTTAAGTTTCCCAAGTCGACAACCGAGTACCGATGAACTATACGTGATAACTTTAGATATTCTAGTTCGTTAACTCGCACTAATGACTCAAAGAGGATAAACTTCATGGAATCTAATTACATCGAACTCTCCTTCTTGTACTTTCAGTAAACCCTTTCATAACCTTGAACACTCCAACGTAAGGCCTATGGTCCCATACTTCACCCATCACAACCAAAAGTATGAAATCTTACAATCCATGTGTCTTACCACGCACAAATACGCTCAAGTTATTCGTATTTGAAATACTCAACCATACTATCTAACCTTCAACACTTCGACATAGTCTACTACCACCGACATAGTCTTAACTCAAAATTATGACAAGATTTCTTCTAATCAATCAACTCTAGCTCGTCCATTTAAAGATGCCATGAAATTACCCATCTTGGTACTGTACAAGTTACCTCCTCATCAATCTTCAATTGCAAAGTCTCGATGGCACTTGCCATACACTAAGTCAAATTGTCCATAGACTTCTTTTCTAAGTCATACTTACCACTTTCACATCTGAATGATATAATAATATCACCATAACCGTACATGATTCAAGTAGTCACGCTGCTTCAAATTCAAGTCTCATGCACATTAATCCTCCAATACTAATGGTAAGACGCCTTTATCTAATTCCTTAGTTTCCGTATTCTATTCAAAATCACTTCTATCACTATCAATCAAAAATTACTCAAACCCGCTCGCGGGGGGAATCGAAATATCATACATCTTTTAAAAAAACTAAGCCAATCATGGAGGTGGTAGTAAACCACAATCTTGAGCATTTGAAAGTTTCCCTTGCCTCACTCAAACCTTAATACTAAACATTCCTCTAAGACAAACGCATCACATATACGATATCCACATTTCTTCTCCAAATTTGCCACTATTTCCCCCAAAAGCCTACGACGTAGTCAAATTTACCGATCAATTTATGTTCCCTTAGCATTCACTTCATAAACAGAGTAGTCTCACAAATTTAACAAGCTTATAGTTCTAAAATGACTCTTTCTTATCACCGTACCCCCGACATATCAAGCGAACCTTCAAACATGAACTTTGCTAAAGACTACACCCGACTATTCCCATAAGAGTCAATGATCCATAGTAACTTTTTGCCAGATGAGCACATCCATCACTTGTGCTCATTATGTAACAGAGAATGATCCATTCGAATTCACTTCATTACCTTCTTGTTCTGTCGAGGAACTAAATACTCTTCACAAGCACCCCAATACGATGTCCTACCTCCTCACACCTTATCACAAAAGGTCATCTTTCATGTTTGCATGCTTATCAAACTTCTCTTGGTAGCCTCATCAAGTATTCCTCCTGTTTGATTAACTGATTCATCCAAGTTTTCATTTGTCATTAGAATATTAGTACATGTCTCTTCTTATTGCATCTCCAGAAATCTTTATGCTATGCACAAAGCTCCCAAGCATAGTCTCCAAAGCCAAAACACTAATTACCTGGTTATTTCGCTAACCGTACCATTTAGAATCGTCAAATCTCTTCTCATCACTTGCTAAACCATAATGCACTTCCTCGGCTTCCGAGCAACTAAGTGCTGAAACATGGCTATCATGTTGTAGTTTTGCACCATCACTCCTATTTCCTAGGGATAACACCAAACTACAGAGTCTGAAACATAACTCTGCTCAATTGAGTTTTGATTTATAGCTATAATCCGAATCTAGACACGCATCCTTATCATGTCACACATCTCTTGCCATACCACATGACTTGATATCCAGCCTCTCATGTGCGAACTTGAGAACGTATCCTCACCATCATAGAGAGATTGGAACAATGAAGTTTAGACCTTAACTGAATCACATACGTATGATAAGGAATGAATGAAAGGAAACTGTCACATAGCCTCTAGAAGATAAGTACAGACGTCTTTGTATCGATCCACAAGACCTATAAGACATTGCTCTTATACTCATGAGACCAGTGAACCTAAAGCTCTGATAACAATATGTCACGACCCAAATTCCCAAGCTGTGAAGGCACCTACCCACCCGGTAGGCAAACCATCCACAACTAATTAGGCCAATTTTAACAAGTAATTAAGTGGAAAGAAATGAATAAAGCCATTTAAGAGTCATAAACTAAGTCTCATAATCATAAATATGCGGAATAGGTACAACCACCCAAAATCTGGTGTTACAAGTACAAGAACTACTAGGATAACAAATAGAAGTCTAGTATGTCATCTGAATACACTGTCTGAATAGAAGAAAAGACATAATAATGTAAAAGAGAGAGAATTTTGTGCCACAGATCAGCCAGCAGCTCACCCTAAACCCTCTAATACAGACTCCTCAATGAACGGTGAAGCCTCGACCTACATTAGTGATGGAACCGAATCTACACAGCGTGAGTACATGAAATCAATGTGTACTCAGCAGCATCGTCGACCAACCCTAAACTAAAACGGGGATGAGGTTTGGTCTTTTGAATGCTTACTTCCACATTTAACCGCGATTAGTCCAACATGACAATAAGTATAATGTTACAAGTATAAGTTTAAGAATTCTCCAAGTTCACAAGTATTCAAATAGTCACTTAAGCAGGATAAGTACATTCCAATCAACAATTCAAGTAAGTCACCCAACAAGGAAACCATGAAATGATATTTTATGCAAATTCAATGCAACGCAAAACCATTTCATCACCGGTAGACACATACTCTGTAATATGGAATACGTGACCCATGGGGGAGTCGCGAGGTCCAACACCACCCGATATAATTTCCTATCAGGTTCTTAGTCACCTTAGTCTTCCAATCTCGATACTTAGCCAATTAGGCTCACATTACCTGTCTCTAGCCAATTAGGGTCACATCACAGATACTCAGCGAATGAGGCTTACATTACTATTTTAGCTAATTAGGCTCCTTACCATTCGCATCACCGTCTGGAACCACTTCCCATCGGACATCACATATGTATCCACAATTGTAATATGATACCATATGAAAGCATGAATATGACATGCACAATAATAAGCAACAATGCTATATAATAAAAGGTTCAATCTTAGCTCTTTTGCACTTTTAAACGAGTATTAAGAAGTAAAGAGAACACACAATCACAAGTTAGATAGGTATAAAGGACAGAAGCATAAAATAAGAGATATGTCTCAATCACAATTCAAGTAAAACAATCTAACTTATCAGCTAATGCCTAATGAATGATATTCAGACTGAACTATATGACTCGATACTACACAAATTTCCATAACATGGCACCGGTACCCAATCCAAGCGCTCATCCCCACACAATTAGGGGACCCCTTTTAATCCCCATTACTCCCTCTTTACTAGTTCATTCAACTAACCACGCGATTTAAATAGAGTCAAGTATGGTCTCAACTCGCCTGATTCGAAGTCCAAAGCTCAAGCGATCACCACATGGCCTTGTCCTTCTTCAAACCCTCCGAACAATCTTAAACTATTTAAATATGTAATCTACGTAAGTAGACGAGTTCGTAGACACCCATATTGCTAAGATAATAATTCAGATCCAAAAAGTCACCCAAAAAGCTAATCCCGAGCCCCAAATGTCAAAACTATAATTTCATTATAAAATCAGGTTCAATATAGTCAAAATAATACTATACGAGTTTAAATGAGTCCAATGATATTCATATTATTATACTTTGAATCGGAACCCAAAAACGAACCCAAAAGGTAACCTTGAGCCCCCAAGAGCAAAACTGTAATTTTATTTTAAAATTGATTTACCCATAGCTTAACTAGTTTAAATTTAGAAACCCCATTCAAAAAGCCATCATCTTGATCCTCATATTCTATGATTCACCACTTTTCAACTTTTGGGTTCAAAACTCTGATTTTTTCCAACCAAATCAAGATTAAAACGCAAATAACCCTCAGGGATCATGGAAAAATAAAAAAATAGAGGTTAGGTACTTAGCCCTTCTTCGAAATGAATCCATAGACATCGAAATCGCCCAATTTCGAGTTCGTTTGGCCATCCAAATCCCCAAAATACTCTAATTTGGGATTATGTCAAAACCCCAGAAAATTTGGCTACAAAAACCAAGATTTAACGGATAAAATCACTTCAAATTCAATTACAATAATCATAAGATGGTAGAGAATCATTATCAGGAAGCCCATGAAGAAATTCCACTCCAAAATCCAAGTCCAAAGAGCTCAACCTTGCTAAAAATGGTGAAAAAATGGAGGAATTTGAATTGGGTATGTAAAGGTGTGAGACCACACACCATACGGTGTGTTGCGAAGTAGCAGATCTCCACCACACACCAGGAGCAAACCACCTCACTATTTTGGCTCTAAAAACCTCATACGACCTTAGAATACAATGATTCAAGTTACTATGGCTCACAAATTTCAATATGTATCTACCATAACAATCAAAACTCAATTCCAACATATGGATATAATGGTACATCAAAACATCATAGTCGTTCCACTTACGTCAACGATTCAAACACCAAAACTTGACCAAACAAAGTCAAAATTCAATTATGAAAGTTCCCACAAGTCACAAACGATCATACGAAGCTAACAAAATTAATAATTTTCCAATCCGGGTCTTATTTCTTCCCCTGACCATCTTTTCACCACAAATGGACATATTAAATAATAAAACTGACTTAATTATCAAAAACCAAACGAAGTCTAAAATTAGTTCCGCCAATTTCTACAGGTCATAAATAATATTAAAAATCCAACGGAATCTTCAGGTATCTAATCAGAGCATTTTCCCCAAAGCAAGTAGTTAATTTAAATAACTAAATACCCGATATTCCAATGTGAAACCTTGTCCCGAAGTGAACCAAATGATTTTTGTTTGACTTCAAATTTTTCAAGCAAGTCCAAATAATTATTACTGAGCTTCTGAAATAGACGACATGCAAAAACAGAGCATTGGTTCTCAAAACTACTGATCGGGTTGTTACAATCTGGTATTCCGGGTGGTATATGGACTTAGCGATCCTCCATGGATGGGTCACATCTCCCGTACAGACCAGTGAGCTCTGTGTGTATACGGAGCATACTGCATTGCAATGCATTTCATTCCTCATTCTTTAGTAGATTACCTGATTTGCTAGTTATTTAATTCTCTTACTATCTGATTATCTGTTTATCGGAGTGTGTGGCTTAACTGGTACTTCTATATCCTTTCTTGGCAAATCATTCGGTTATGAGGTAAAGTAACTGGTAAGATAAAAGAGGACTTTGGTATTACTTTGTCACTACTTCTTTTGCTGCTGGTCTATTAGATATACTGAGTACACGTGCTCCCGCACTCAGACTACACTTGCTACACTTTTTGTTTTGCAAATTCAACTCCGAGTACTAGCGCATATCGCAAAGTTGAGTGAGTCCGAGCTGATACAATTCAGGAAATTGTGGTGAGATGTTTGGCTATCCCACAACACCCTTCTCCCTCTATCCTTTTGTCTTTATGTCTTTCCTTTTGTATTCAGATAGTATTAGTAGATTCAGAGTTGTCCTTTCCTATTGTTAGAGACTCATGTATTTATGACACCAATGTTAGGTGAATTTTGGTTGATTCCGCATTTCTTATTATAATGACTTAGCATTATGGATATGTCGTGATAGATAATTTGCAGTTACTCAAAGACTAGTAGTTAGATTTGTTTGTTATTTAACTTAGACTTCAATTACACATTGGGATTAACTTTAATCTAACAACCCATGTTTGTTTTTGAGCCCTCTTCATTTTTAGTTTTAGATTTTTTTTTAATACTTTTGACCTTGTTTACCCGTAAAATCGGTACAGTTGAATTTGTATACGTGGTCAAGGACATGTGGATCAAAGTGTCACACCCCCAACCCTACTAGGGTGTGATGGGCACCCGACCCCACATCCGGAGCCGAGCGAACCCACAGACTCCTATTACGCACATAATTTTTTTTTCAAATCTCTAAACTGAATAGTCATGAAATACATAATGAAGCTTATAAATTTGACAAAATCTGTAATTATACAAGATTTACTACATAACACAAATCGACATGTCGGCTGATGGAGCCGCTGACAGACTGACATATCATACCCACGACGCTGTCTGCAAAGTCTCTAACACGAATCAAACATCACACATGTACTCTGACTCGGCAGTACTCCGGGAAAATGGAGCTTGCCATCTCCGCTGGAACATCTTCTATAATGACTTCAGCTCATCTGGGTGTACCTGCGCGGAATATGTACTGAGTACGTAAGGCATGCAATACAGAGAAACAGAACTATAGCTGAAACAGACAGAACTATCAGGTACATACGTTACTCAGAATAGCAGACGCTTACCTTTCAGACACAATTCATACATACCTGTTTCATATGCCAAAAAGTGTACAGAAAATAAATGGGTCAACCAGAATACCAAAATGCTTATTTTGCAATCACCGATCGCATGTCCGAAGAGGTGCAGAAAATACAGAACGCACGGGTGATGTCACACGTCAGACGGAGTACAGAACGTACAGAATATTCAGATAAAATCATATATCGGACGGAATGCCGAACATACGGAATATTCAGATTGTATCGTATAACGGACAAACTACAGAACATACAGAATGTTCAGATACTGACATATATAGGACAGAATACAGAATGCACGGAGTGCTCAGATGATAATATATACCGCATATGCATAAAACGTGTCCCGGCCCTCTGATAAGGGACTCGGTGAATAGGATCACACATATAGCAGACTCATATGTCATATATGCAAATAACGTGTCCCGGCCCTTTGTTAAGGGACTCGGTAATGTAGAACCATGCGGATCGAATCCCGTACCAAATATACATAACGTGTCCCGCCCTCTCTTTGCGGGTCTCGGTGGATAATATCAAATGCCATCCTGGCCGCCATCCTCGTATCATCATAAACATACACAGATAACGTGTCCCGGCCCGCAAGTACGAGGGACTCGGTGAACAATGCAGTGAAATGCGCACGAGAACATGTCCTGGCCCGGGACTCAGTGAATCGAAATCATACCGTAGAGTACGCACGAGAACATAACATGCCACGGCCGGACTCAGTGAAAGATACATTAATCCATGCACGAGCAGAGTCGTGAGAAACCATATGCATAAAAATCCAGACTCGATGGATACGTACACTTACCGACATATGAAGATCCAGAAGCAAGTTTCGGGTCCTTCCGAATTAGTATCAGAAAGTTATGGACGTTTAAAGTGCAGAAACCTCTTCGGACTTTTCAAGCGATCCAGGATCGTGTATGAAGAACATTAAAACTTACAGAGAATGTTCATATCAAAATACTTGTATCAAATACTTATGTCACAACACTTATATCCGAATACTTATATCAGAATTTCTATTTCAGAATGTTTACATCAGAGTGCTTATATCAAAATATTCCTGTCGGATCATTCGTGTCGGAGTGTTTATATCCGGATAGTCAAACCAAAATGCTCATATCTGAGTTACCAGATACTTATATTAAATTCGGAACGAAAGTCAAAGGTTTCTTTAGTTATCTTACGGACATAAGGCAAATAGAACAGTACAATTAGGTCTCGGGGATTGTGGGCCCACCTCGGTCGAGGTCGGGTAACGAACATAAAAACATGGTCATTATGTCTCATTAGACTATCCTCGAAGATTTCAAGGCATTCCACTTTCGTTTTCAAAAGTTACGGACGTTTGGACATTTCTTTACAATAAAGCGTAAATTAGTTAGTTCAATTCTATTGAATGAATAGTAACTAAATTCAACCTCGGACTTCTAAAGTTGGAGTGGTCCCCGAAGCACGTATTCAAACTTATTACATCTAGGACATGCCAAAGAAAGAAAGGGTAAGCCTTACATACCTTTTCCGCTCCTTAAGCTTCTCCAAATCCCAGCTCCAAGTTTGCCAAAAGCTGCAATTTGGTCACATTTACCAATATCAACCATAAAGCTTTCGAAATTCACTCTTAACCAACACTTGTCTTAATCTTCCAAATAAGTTCACTTATTTTTTACGCAAATTTCGGCAAAGCTTCTCCCTTGTAAATACACCGTCCCGAGAATATGGCTCGACCCAAATCAACATCAACAGCAATCCGGGAATTCAACCCGGCCAAACTATCAACAATACCATACCACCCGAATCCTTCCGACTTCAATAAGAACATTAGCAACACAGTTTCTTCTTTCCAAGTTCATAAACTACATCGACATCCCACACATTAACAACATTAACCACAATATCACAAGAACTATATGAAAATAATATTATCTTCTCCAACAACCTACAAACAATTCCAACTTCAATTTAAATCATTAAACCTTCATTTTTGTCATAGAACCCACACAACGACAACTAAATTTATTACATAGAATTAGGTTCATACTTTTCACACCATATACACACATGCACGGCCACCTCCAAATATTTACAACTTCAACCACAATCATCAAACTTCCATTGCCAATATAAATTCCATAACAAAAACAACTAAAACACTAAATAAAATTGTTGAACCATTGTTCTCACCACTATACATATACACGGCCATACTACTACTACACGGCCCCATTCACAACACACATTATTTTCATAATTTTCATTCATTTCTCCACACCACAACGTATACCAAGCATCCATAACACATAAAAGAAGATTAGTTCATCATGTTCTACAAAATAACACATGCACACGGCCACATACTAACTTCCATATTTTCATGAATTCCATCCATTCCTTCACTCTACAACACATACAAATCATCCATAACATCAACAACAATCAAAATACTAAATAAAACGATTGAACCATTGCCCTTGCAAGCCATCCATTCATACGGCCACACCCCTATATCCATACTCTCATGAGTTTTTATCCATTTCTACACACTACAACATAAACAAACCCTTCATAACGTATAAAAAGGGATGAAATCATACCTTTCTTCACAACTTCCCAACTTGGCTAAAGTGATGGTCTTGCAACAAAGAGTGATTCTCTTCTTCTAAAAATTATACCATGTTGAAGAGGAACCTTAAATTAATAGGAATACATGAAGAGAAAAAATTTTGAAGCAAGATTTCATAAGGTTCATTTTTTTATCTCCATGGCCGAATAGACCATGGTTTTTTTTCTCCTTCTTTCTTTGTTTTTTTTTCTCCTCCCTCTTGAATAAAAAGGCAACTCATATATTTATATATTGGTATCTCCAAGCATGTGAGGGGCACATGCCCCTCTCTAGAATTTTCTTGAAATTTTTGTTAAAGGATGACTTATTTTTTTGTCATCTTTTCTCTCTTTATTTAATTTCCCTCCTTTCCCTTTTTGTCACATGGCCAATATGGCCTCTTTGGAATTTTCATGAAACTTGGGTGAAATTCCCATTTTGCCCCTCGACTTTTCTCAATATTACGATTTTGCCCCCAACCTTCCACATTATTTCCATTGGCCATTTTGCAAACTTCTCCTTTTTACCCTTGACCTCCCACAATATCTCCCTACTAATAATAGTCATAAATAATTTTATAGCGACTTGCACATTAAAATGATTTTTGAAAATCGTCTCGCCCTTAACCTTCCACGACGACTTCGAAATGTCCGAACGTACGAAGTACGGGCTATAACACAAAGTGACCAAAATATCAATATAATTTACAATAGAAATAAATATAAACGAAATGTAATCCAAAGTAAAGAGTTAGTATAGCCTGAACCTTGACGAAATGATGAGCTAGAGTATCTGGGCAAGCTATATGATAAAGCCTTCTCAAGAACAATCAAGACCAAGAATAAAGAAATTGCTTAAGAGTATTTGTTTTCTATTAGATTTCAGATGCCCTTTACAATAAAATGAGAAGCTTTATTTATACTTGAGCTATGGGGGGTGCATGATCCACAAACCATGCCCCCTTAATTAACAATATTAATGTTGCTATAAAAGGTAATTAAGAGGTGATAAAGGCTAATAAAGGTTGGAAGAATCATGTGGGTCTTCTGTAATGGCTGTGCATTTAATGACGTTTGACCAGTGAGTTGGCATGCTTCTCCGAATCCTTTATAGTTTCTGTCTTCGGTAGCGGTTACCAAATTACTTCTCTAGAGTGTCGTATGCTTTCTTGAAGCCCCTCGCTTGCTGTCTCAAGTCTGACCTATCACCATCGCCACGTGTCATCTTTTGATACATCCACTTGGGTCTACGGATTTTTCCCTATATAGATAGTCCCCTTACTTTTCGGTTACTCGCTGAGATGTGACCGGTAAGTAAAAGATTTTCCCCTTCTTGCCAGAAAGTCTTGTAATCACCCTCGAGATTGCCTCATTAAAAACCTTGCTGGAAAATCCCAATTGGGACAAAAATCGGGTGAAGGGAAAAAGAGTGCAGGACTTAGGGATTCAAATAACAACTCTGCCGCTGGTTTTTCTATCATCAACAGCTGGTTAGTGCTGAAAAAGTACCACCACCATAGAAAGCTTGATCTCAGGTTTTTAATGTTCACCCGGAACTCTTAACCTTTTAGTTTTAACTCCTTAGTTGTCCCAAAACTTTTAAACCATGAATCTTGTTTCTTGGGTTTTTAGTTTTCCCCAAAACTTTTAATTTTAGAGTTTTGATTCTAGGGTTTGTAGCTATACCTGAAACTGTTTAGTCTTAGAATTTTGATTCTAGGGTTTTTAGTTATACCCAAAACTTTTGTAACCTCGCAGCCTTGGAGATCGGGGATGTTAATGAACAGGAATTTAAATCTTCTGGTTCTTGTCAAGTCAAGAATAACATGTTCGGTTAGCTTTACGACAGGGAAACAAAGCATCCGGCCTTTAGCCATTTGACTGGATGGCTTTATAAGAGAGGGCTCTTATGTTTATGATGCTTATAAAGAGGACGTCTCCTGTTCACTTGGGCACAATTGTTCAGATTTCTAATCCTTATTTTCTTTGAAGTGAGAGCAAATCTAAGAATGATTTTTTTTCATTTGGACATATACCATAATGTTTAATATAGGCAAGCTTTGCTTCATTCCATTCCTTGAACGTATACAAGTGTTTACAACTTTCAATATACAAGGGTTTGCTAAGAACGAAAAAAGATTCATTGCTAGTGTTTTTCACCGTGCTTATATCTCATGAGTCTGACCGGTTCCTTTTGGTTTCTCCGGGGCTGATGTAGCAATCCCTAGTCCTTTACTTTATTCCGGAGCTAGTTTAGGCTATCTATCGTTATCTTATATGGACACGAAGCCTTTGGGCACACGTATTCTTTTTTTGTCACTGTTCCGGAGCCATCTCCCAGTACTTATCGTTATGGTTTCTACTGCTTTGATACGATAGTCCCCAGTGTTCGTAGACATAACTTTTCTTCATCTAAGTTTTTTTCTGGCGACTCGCTCCGAAAATGCTCCTACCTCCTGTCAATCCGTGGTCTTGACGGGTATGGTTCAAATCGGTGTTTGGAATGCCTTTGATCAAAGTTCAGTTGACCTTGACTTCGGACCGTAGAAGATATCGGTATATTTACTTAATCATCTTCTAGGTGAATTTTCGATATACCGATTGTGAACATCTTCCCACGTTGTTGCCTAAAACTCTAGCAAATTTTCCTTGAGTTTGTGTGAATCATCCGAACTTAAAGGGTTGAGCCCCAATGAAAGCTTCGGCGGCACATTCGTCGGGAACCGCGGGCAACAACATCTGCTCCTCTGGAATAGGGTGACAAAGTCCCGAAGTCGTTCAGACTCCACATGCGAAATGCAAAAGATGTCTTCCTTTTACGTTCGCACCTTTCGAGCCCCAGTATGTGCTTTAATAAACATATCTACGAGTATAACAAATTAATCAATAGAGTGTTCAGGCAAAAGAGAATACCAAGTTAAGGCCCCTTTAGTCAATATCTCGCTGAACTTCTTTATCAAGACTGATTTGATCTCATTCGATTTCAGGTCATTTCCTTTGACAACCATGGTGAAGGCCATTATGTGCTCCTTCGGATCTGTCATCCCATCATAATTAGGGATGTCCGACATCTCAAATATCTTCGAGATAAACTCTAAGGCAGCTTATTATTTGTAAGCTAACTTAATATAGTTTTTCGCATCCAGACCCTCAAGGACCGACAGAGGGCCCGGGATTTGATCCAAATCTTATCAGTGATGTCCTTCATAAAATGCAAGACTTGTGCTCGAAAGGAATCAGCTGGGATGGACTCGCTCCTAGATGTGTGTTCATTCCCAATGATTTTACCCTCCAACCGATCTCCACTGGGTGTATTATTTCTGAATGTTGGTGTCAGTGGTATCCCACCTGGCCTTCTGACTCTAGCGTTTGTGTCACACCCCAACCTAGGTGAGGCGTGGCTGGCACCCGGTACCTTACTAGGCCCGAGCGAACCAAGTTGTAACTTGTAACTTGTATCATCTATGTCTCGAAAGACAAATTAGGCAAAGGAGGCCAACCTGTAAACATAATATTGTATATGGGGCCGACGAGGCTTAAGCTGTAATATATGTACTTCAAACTAACTCGATAAGATGGAATTATCCCAACGCATGCATGAATGGCTGACTAGGCTAATATACGTCGCTGCAATCAGCAAAACCCAAAATAGGTATATACAAGGGCCGACAAGGCCTCTATACTAATATATTGTACTGACAAAACAAGTCTACAAGCCTCTACAGGAGTCTAACTGTAACATGGTCGAGACGGGACCTGGCTTAACCATACTGTATATACACAAAATTCTGACCCTGGTAACTCGGAATGACATAGAGCTTACCGCGCTAGCTGGTACTCGAAAAATCCTACTGGTGCGACCCTCTCGACAATCTGTCTAAACCTGCGGGCATGAACACAATGTCCCTAGGCAAAGGGACGTCAGTACAAAATAAAGTACCAAGTATGTATGGCGAAAATGAAACATAACACTAGTACTGGGAGGGATAGGAGTCAACCTTTAATTTTTGACTTACTGCTGAGGGCCATAACAAGCATAATAACTACAATCCCATAAATGTATGTCTACAATGCCATGTTTCTGACTACTACATCATTATCGTGACGTTAATTGCCCAACTGATGATGGGTAACTGCCTGATCGGCCATAGCTCGGGGTAAATGCGTGTCTGTCCATCTGGCCCTAGCTCGGTGGTAAATGCACATCTGTAGAGCCGTTTTATCCCGGTAGTACATACGTGTCTGCCCAGCCGGCTTATCCCAGTGGTAACTGAAGGTACATCGCTGTCCAACTGGCCGTAGCTCAGTGGTAACTAGTAATCAACCATGTATACATACTCTATATCTGTACATCATCTCATATCTTACTCTTTCGAGAGTACATAAGGCTTACGGAACCTCTTTCAATTCTTTAGAACTTCCTTCAAAGTAAGGTAAGGTCGTTACGCCTCCGATTTCATCATGAGGAACCAACATCAATATTATGAATCACAATAAGACTAGGAATTTGACTTATATCATGCTTGAACAACATCAGAACGAAATGAATAATATGAATATTCTTGACTACTAATAGTGGAGTCCTTTGAAATAATGTTCGTCTGCATCTCATAACATTTAGGACATGATAAGATAAAGAAGAGTTAGCCTTAACATACCTCTTGTCGTCAATACACACTCAGTTACGAATTCAACTCAATTATCACTTCAACCTATAACAATGATACTACGCCCATCAACTTAGAGAACACTAATATGTGATGTATATCAAATGATAACTCGTTTCTATAAAAAATCGGGCAACATCTCCCCTACTTTTATCACTTCCTCAACTCAACATCAAGAACCACAACATAAACAACAACAGACACAAGCTATATTCCAAGAATTTCAACCATAACAACTCAAGAATACCCTCCAAATTAGTCTACACAACAACTTATACAAATTCCCGCCATTAATTCTGTCTCATCTCACAATTTATCTATGACCAGGACGAACTTAAATATATCTAGGAGAGAAGAATTCTTACCTTACATGTTAGGAACTACTCTTCCTCCACCTTATTTCACTTCGAACGAATCTCTGATTTGCTATCACCCGAAAGAAACCAACGTGGGTATAAACTTTGTGCCGTTCTTCGCGTTTGCTTTAGTCGTAGGACTTAATAGCTTTTTGTTCAGAAGGAACATAATTTATCTCCTTTAAAATGGAGAGCATGTTGCTGCCAAAAAAATAAATCATGCTGCTATGCAGAAATGAATCACGTTGCAGCCTCCACTTGCTTCCAACAAAGACCTTTATGTCAATTTGTGAATGAATTATCTATCTCTGCTGCCCATTCCTAAAACTCCCTTTAGATACATAAGGTAGTTGGACTCCCTAAAATGAATGGACCGTGGGTCCCCTAAAATATTACACTTAATCAAGTACAACTCCCAAAGGCCACCTAATATCTTTTCATAGTGCTTTGTCATTCTTGCTGCCACACGTGGATTGATTCCCACATTAATAGTTATCCACTAATTAATTTAGTAATTTCCCACTAAAATTCAACATTTAATCAATTATTCACATAAAATAATTTCTCCACTTAAGTAGTAATCATTTTTAATACACCTCATATACTCATTACCATCATCATGAGATATAGCACTAGTCATAGTCTCTTTTGACACACATAAAATATTATTTTCAATCATCGTCATCACACCTTTAAGTGTTAAATCATTTCGGGACTCGTCCTTTTATACATTGAGCTCTTTATTTGCACACTTGAATATGACAAAAAATTCTCCGGGGCTCGAGTCTATTTTCATACGTCGAGCGGTTCAATCATAGCCCGAAAGTCCAGGTATTACATCGATGAAACTTATACTCTTCGATTTGCTTAACCTCAAACCTTCACGACACTTACTTATCCCTTGTTAAACATAGCATAAATGCTTATAACCTCAAAAATAATCTTGTCCTTGAACTTTTGTCGATTAACTTACAACAAATCCAACATACAAAAGTATGGGATGTAATAGTTTGGGTTGCTAGAAAGTACTAAGATAGTTTTCCTCATGAAGTTCATCTCCTCCATCATGACCTTTGTTGCTTCCTCACGATCAGCATTGCTTCTTTGGGAGTTTCGTTAGAAGGCGTTGTTTCCTCTGTAACTCGTTGATTTAGACCGTTTCTCGGGACAGTTTCTCCATCGTTTATCCTGATAGTGAGATGAGTTTTTTCATCAGTAGTGTTTGTCAAATCTGCAGCAATTGAATCTAACAGCAAGATCTAAAGAGAATTAGTGTAATTGACAGGGTCATAATGATACCACAATTGTCCTGGCCCCACGATGGGCGCCAAACTGCTTACCCATAAAATTGGTACAGTTGAATTTATATAGGTGGTCAAGGATAGGTGGATCAAAGTGACGATAATATCAATATAATTTGCAATAGAAATTATTATAAACGAAATGTAATCGAAAGTAAAGAGTTAGAATAGCCTGAGTCTTGATGAAATGATGAGCTAGAGTATCTGGGCAAGCTATACGTCAAAGCCTTCTCAAGAACCATCAAGACCAAGAATAAAGAAATTGCTTTAAGAGTATTTATTTTCTATTAGATTTCAGATGCCCTTTACAATGAAATGAGAAGCTCAATTTATACTTGAGTTATGGGTTGCATGATCCGCAAATCATGCCTCCTTAATTACCAATATTTATGTTGCAATAAAAGGTAATTAAGAGGTGATAAAGGCTAATAAAGGCCGCAAGAATCTTGTGGGTGTTCTATAACGGCTATGCATTGAATGATATTTGACCAGTGAGTTGGCATGCTTCTCCGAAACCTTTATAGTTTTTTTTTCTACTGTAGCGGTTACCAAATTAGTTCTCCGGAGCGTCGTATGCTTCTCAGAGCTCTCCGGAGCATCGTATGCTTCTCAGAGCCCCTCGCATGCTGATTCGAATTTAACCTGTCACCATCACCACGTGTCAACTTTTGATATGTCTATGAATTTTGGCCCATACAAACCTATCTACTAATGTTATTGGCAGCTCGTCAAAAGTAAAACTTCGGACTTTGGACAATGTCTTCTTAAAAGGTACTGCCTTAAGTTCCTAATAGAATTTTATTTGGTTTCATTCAAACAAGAAAAAAATCAACAACCACATCCGTTGCTCAAATTTTACAGTCAAATTAAAAAGCTTACTGCTATCTTCTGGCATGCAATGAATTTGACTTAAAGTTAACAAAAAGAAATCCTTGAATCACAGGTAACTCGAGGCATTCCTCTACCATTCTTACCCTAAAAAATTAGGTGACACTTGACTTTAAAAAAATATTATCTTTCTACTAATCTAGCCTCCTCTGCGGTAGCGAAGACACTTCGAATCGAGTAGCTCCAAAATTTAATTTTATCCGTGTGTGTATACATAGGTAGTCGGTACAAACACTGGCACTAATCATTGTATAAGTAGGATTATGACAATTAATCGATACGGATTGTTCAGATCCTTGCATACGCTACTATTCCTTTATACCTTGGCTGCCAACAAAATTAGAAATATATCAACTTGTCGTTTGTTGACCATAACTATGATAATAACGTTGAAATGTGAATAGTTTTGATATATGCGAATAAATTAGTCACCTGGGGTATATTTTAGAGTAGCAAAAAATTCAAGAAACAATATATATTACTACTATATCTAAGGGGAATACCCATTCTTTGCAGTCCTCACATGAATTATTTGGTTTCTTTATACCCCTAATTGAAGTTTTTATGACTTTGAAAATCATCACATTTTTGTAAATTTTAAGAACTTTAAGGGCTCTTTTCATGCCCATGATTTTGTCAAAGCTTGTGACCAATGTCAAAGGCAAGGGGGAATTTCAAGATGAGTTGCCAATGTCATCGATTCTTGAGGTGGAACAGTTTGATGTGTGGGGAATTGATTTCATCGGTCCATTCGTGAGCTCTTACAACAACAAATACATCCTGGTGGCGGTTAATTATGTGTCTAAATGGGTTGAAGCCGTGGCGCTTCCAAATAATGAAGGAAGATGTGTCGCCGCCTTCTTGAAAAAGAGCATCTTTTCAGGATTTGGTACCCCAAGGGCAATTATTATTGATGGGGGCTCTCATTTTTGCTACCGGTTGTTCAAAGTTCTTCTTCAGAAATATGGAGTCAAACAAGTTGCCACCCCCTATCATCCCCAAACAAGTGGGCAAGTGGAGGTATCGAATCGGAAAATCAAAATCATTCTATCCAAGACCGTGAATGCTAATCGGACGGATTTGTCAAGAAAATTGTATGATGCTCCATGGGCTTATCGGACGGCTTACAAGACACCAATAGGCATGCCTCCTTACCAATTGGTGTTTGGCAAAGCTTGTCATCTCCCAGTGGAACTTGAGCATAAGGCATTATGGGCCTTGAAGAAGTTGAATCTAAATTGGGGTGATGCCTCAAACTTGAGGATGGATCAACTTAATAAGCTGGATGAATTTCGTTTTAGAGCATATGTTATCTCTTCACTCTACAAAGCCCGCATGAATCACTTCCATGATAAAAAGATCTTACAAATCTGCCTTGAGGATAGGGTGTTGTTGTTCAATTCAAGACTCCGATTGTTTCCCAAAAAATTGAAATCTAAGTGGTACGGCCCCTTTGAAGTAACACAAGTGTTCCCACATGGAGCAATTGAAACTGCTTGTCCAAATGGAGATCATATCAAAGTGAACGGACAACGGATTAAACAATAGGGCCTTCCAAATGAGTTGGAGATAAAGAGTATTAAGGAGATCAACCTCAATGAACTATGAAAGAAAGTTAACGATGTCGTGCCGCGACGAAAAATAAAGCGCTTCTTGGGAGGCAACCCAAGATTTTACATTTATGTGTGTGTTGTTTTTATTTTCGTGAAGCTTTTAATATGCGTTTAAGTGTGTAGGAGTGAGAGGAAATGCACCAAATAAGAAAAAATGGCAAAGTGTTCAGTGACAACACCGACAGCATCACCTGCGCCTCGCAGGTTGTGCCTGTGAGCATCACCTGCGTCTCGCAAGTGGTGTAGGTGAGAAGTTGAGAATTGCCAAAATCTCTGTCAAAAGTTATGTACTCATGTCACCACATGCGGCTCACACGTAGTGTCTGCCACAACACCTACGACTCACATGTGTTGCAGGTAAGTGAAAAGGCGCGGGTCAGCCTACCCGACCCGACCCACGACCTTTTTTGTTTTTAAACGATCCAATGGCTTTTAAATCCCAACTGTTACCATTTTTCCCCTCTTCTCATTCCATAATCGTCCCTTTCTACTCCTCTATATATTATTTTTCTCTCTTCCAAATAAAATCATAACTAGGGTTTCCTAAAAGTTTTGAAAGTTGCAAAGTTACTCATTTCCTGCAATTGTCTTCAAATCTCAGGTATGCAAAGTCTACTTTTCTCTTCCATTATTTCATGGTGACTAAGTAGTTGTACAAATTTTGATTTACTGTCACACCTTAACTTATTAGGGCGTGATGGGCACCCGACCCTTACGTAGGGCCGAGCGAACCCGCTGACTCTCGTCATACTCATAATCATACTGGGCCCGCAAAACTTGACACAAGTACATAATGAAAAAAAAATTCGAAAACAAACATGCCTTTCATCTTATCATATCGAATAAAACCTGCACCATATGAAATCTGTAATCACAACAAATCTGTAACAATAAGCGTAATGATACATCGGCTTACATAGCCGCTTACAAAACTGACATCTCATACACACGACACTGTCTGCAAAGTCTCTACCATAACTTCAGACACCATACAAAAGTACTCTGACTCGGCAGCACTCCGGAGGAAATGGAGCTCGCCAATCCAGCTGGAACATCTTCTGCTAACATCACCTACTCATCTGTGGGTACCGCGCGCATGAAACGCGCCCCCGAAGAAAGGGGGCCGCACGAAATATGTACCGAGTATGCAAAGCGAGAAGTACGAAAACGAAGTCATAACCGAAGTAAGGTGTACAAAAAATGAGCACGAATAGCGAATACCAAAGTACTTACATCTCGACACACAAATCATACATAAGAGGTTCAGAAGACAAATAGGACAATCAGAATGCCAAAATGTTTCCTCCCGAAATACAAATCACACATATCAATGCCCCGTATCATATCCGGCCCATAAAGGAACTGAGTGGCATAAGTAGATAGTCACCATATACATATGCATATATAACGTGTCCCGGCCCTCTAGTGAGGGACCCGGTAAACAGAATCATCATATCATCATATTATCACATATCATATCGTATATCATGAGATTATCATATCAGCAAATCATCACATATCATATCACATATCACATACGGTCCGTAATGGGACCCGGCGGACAGAACATGGTCGCCCCTCCTGCCTCGGGCGCCATAACACATCATACTCCAGAAGATTTCATATCTCCGAAACCCGACATACCGCGGTCAAAAGTCCCACGGAAGAATATCGCATACCGCGGTCAAAAATCCATACATATAATATCATATACCGCGGTCAAAAGTCCAGCGGCAATATCACATACCGCGGTAAAAAATCCGGCGGCAATATCACATACCGCGGTCAAAAATCCGAGCGGCAATATCACATATACACGGTACCGGCCCTATAGCGGAGGGGCTCGGCGAACCGGACACATCATACTCCCGAAATATCATATAGTGCGCACGAAACATACCGGCCGAGACTCGGCGAAAGATGTAATAACGAACGCACGAGCGAATCGTAAGTAACCATATGCATACAAATCACTTACAAAGACCCAACGGGATAATCAAAACGAACCGTTAGTTCAAAATCGAAACAATAGTCAAATCGGTTTTCTTCCGAATATCACTCGGAACATATCAAACCGAACTTCAGAAACCATAGTCACGTATCAAAATCACATGCATAAAAATCCTCATTTCAGACTCAACAGATAAACAAGTAATCATACTCGGGGGTCGGAAAGATAGTCATTTTAAATTCTTTCAAAAATAGGTCGTTAGAACCAACATAGAAAAGTCGCGGGACCCACGGATGAGCGTCAACCCAATTCGGGCCCGCCTATGAAAATTTAAGTCATTACTCATCATGAAATCATTTGCGAAGATATCAAAGCGATCCGAGCCTTTTCTTGAAAGTTACGGTCGTTCGTAGTTTCAGAATCATTTAGGAACAAACTCTTTTGAAAACAAAACTTTTATGCAACTTTTGAAATTTAGTCATACAAAAGACAATAGGACCATAATTCGACTACATTAAGAATACGAATATCAAGAAACAAATAAGAATCGTTTACGAGCTTATCAAAGCAATCCGGTTCTATCTATGAAAGTTACGGACATTTGTGGACATAAGATCCTTTCGGAACAAACCGTATACATAGCATTTCAAATCCAATCGTATCAAAGACATACGGTCCATAGCTTGACCACATTAAGGATGCCAACATCAAGAAGCAAATATGAATCACAAACATGCTCGGATTTTAAGAATAGAATTACCCCCAAGGCTCATAACATATCACAACTTACTTGCGTCTAGGACATGCCAAAAGAAAAGAAGGATAAGCTTCACATACCTCATTTGCTTCCTAAGCTAATCCAAACTCAAGCCTCGGCTTCTCAAAATCTACAATGTCGTCGTTAGACACCAAGCATTAGTCATAAGCACTTAGTAATCCAATCCCAAACCATCACTTTATTTACAGAAATTTGGGCAGCACTTCCCCTATAAGTTCAACAACCCCGAGAATTCAACTCGGCCAATATTATCAACAACAATACCAACAACCATTCCAACAACATCAATAATGAATTCGAAACGCATTCTAATATTAGTAACTCCTTTCTATACAATTCGACGATATTCCATTTTCATTCAAATCAACCACATATAATCAAACCAATACCAATGATCTCACATGCAAGTACTAATCCAAGATCATTCAATCAAGATTCAAAAACATTTCAAACAATCCGCAAAATTTTCCAAACAACCCGACCACTACACTATTCCACCCGAAACTTCCAAATGCCATAAAAACAACAACACATCTCTTTCTTCCAAATTCATGACCCACACCATCAATCTACACATTAACCTCAATAATACAAGAAACTATAATAAAATCACATTACCTGCTCCAACAACCTACAAACGATTACAACTTCAATTTGAATCATTATACCACCACTTCCATCATAGAATCCATGCAACAATAACCAAAAATACTAAATAAAATTTGTTCATCATGCCCTACCAAATCAGCCCACTATTCGGCCACACCACCAACATCACAATTTCATGAGCTTCATTCATTTCTACACACTACAACAACACACAAACATGCTCAATACACTTAATTCTTCATTCCTACACACCACTACATACACAAGGCCAACACTTCAACATGCCATATTTCATGAATTTCATCCATTTTCACATACTACAACCTACCTACACCATCCACAACATATAAAAAGAGGATTAAACCTTACCTTTTCCACTTAGTTCTTCAACTTGGCTAGGGTTGAGAATTGCAAGAACCAAGGATTTGTTTGCTCCAACAACCACTTCATGTTGTTTAGGACCTTCCAATTAGTTGAAAAGCTAGAAGAAATAATTTTTTTGGTGAAGATTCTTGGTCTTCAAATTTTGCTCACCATGGCCGAACACCTTCCTCTCTTTTTCTCCAAGGTTCTACAAAATTCTAAGGGGTGGAGAATGATGAAGATGACTTAATTAGTCATCTTATGTCCACTTATATAATTAACACAAGTGTACCATGGCCCACACCACACACATGGCCACATATGGCCATTTTCATGAAATAATTAGTTTCCAAAATTTCACTTCTAGCCCTTAATTTTCATGAAATGCTTAACTTTCCATAATTCACTTTTGACCCCAAATTTTTCTTATTCCAAATTTACCCTTAACGTTCCCTACCAATAAAAAGATGAATATGCAACTTATGCACTTTTAACAAAATCGGAAGAAATTACAACCTTGTCCTTAACTTATCATGACTAACTCGGATTATCCCAATGTACCAAAATACGGGATATAACATTTACAATCCAATCCTAAGCATGAGCTTTAGATTGCTTTTGTTTTTCTTGTACAAAATTATCTCTTGAATGATGTGGGTTAGTGGTAAAAGGTAGAAATTTGGGAATTCTTGAGTACCTAATATAGAGTGTCACATCATGATTATGGAGGGGATTTGTTCATGTCGGGTTTGATGAAATTGGGTGGCTTCGATTATTGCAAAGAGAAGGTGAACCTGTGGAAGGATGGCCCCCGCATACCTCCGAATATCATGAAAGGATGACAGAACCAAAGGAACAGCGTGTTTAGGTGGCTTCGATTATTGCATTTCGGACACCAAACTGGATAGACCCAGCAGCTAAAATTCATAAGAACACTCTCAAGCTCGAGGCGAAATTTTGGCTATCTCTAGTGTCCTCGAGGGTGATGCCTTCCAAGAATCACACCGACATATCCATTGAGAAGTGTATTCTTATTGCTTTCCTCATGTGTGGGTTTCTTGTTAATGTGGGGTTGATTATCAAAAACGAGATTAAGGATCGGTCCACACAGAAAAACACTTCGCTGCCTTTTTCTTGCTTCATCACAGAGTTGTGCCGGAGGGCCATTATATGCAAGATTGATAGGTTGGATAGGATAGTCAAGGCTTACCAAGCAGTTCATATCACCAGATTCGAAACAGGTAGCAAAAAGAGGAAGACAACTACGGAGCAACCAAGTACCTTGGCGATCGTGCTTGATACTCACATCCTTGACCTCGAGGGACAGGCCACCGTTACTGTGACTGTTGCTCCTAGTTCCAGGCCCTCCATGGGTCCAACCACTGTTTTGAGTCCTATGCCTCTGACTGCCCCATCCACCACAGAGGGTCCTTCTGTTTCCATTCCTGTCTCTACTTCAGCTTCCCGTGGATACGAGGTCACTAGTGAGGGTATGTGGTTGATTAGAGCGCCGGATGCCAAGGTGAATCAACTTATGGGCCGTATCCCTGACTATGTCATAGAGGCAATAGAAGCAGCTATGATACCATATACACAGGCAGTCAAAGAGGTCAAAAATGAGCTAGCACTGATAAAAGAGTGGGTGCGGGCAATTAAGCTTAGATTGGAGCGCATTGAGGGTGGTGGTGATGATAGCCTTCCAACCATTCGGGCAGACCTGGAAAAGGTCAAGGCAGATGTTCAGGGGCTGAAAATCCTAAACATAGAGATTGGTGCACCCATTCTACCATCGGGCGCAAAACCTATTTTCTACTGGGCCTACTTAATCTACCAGGCCTACAGGGTCTACTAGTCCTATTGGACCATTGGTTGATGAGTTAGATGAAGAGGAGGAAGAAAATGAGAAGGAAAAAGAAGAGGATGACGCGAGTGTGGAAGAATCTTAGGATGAGGTGGATGTTGACCCAATCAGTGAGACATTGCAGTAGGGCCGAGCAAGAGAGGTAATTGAGACAGCCAGCTGTTAGGCACTTGCAGCGGTTATTGATGAGGCCGAGGTTGACACTGTCGTTGCTATGCATCAATCTTTCGAGGAGAGCAGGGGTACTGAGGCAGCACCACACCCTTCTCGGGCGGCGAGGCCGATGCTTGCTCGCTCCCCGCCGATATGCCACTCCCGGCCCGGTCGGTCCTGAGACCTTCACCCCTCCATCTGCGAAGCCTTCGAGTAGTGACCTTGCTGAGACTGCACCTATGATTGTCCCACCTTTGGAGATGCTTCCTGCTGATCAGACTCCCCCTCTCCACATAGAGTCTGACGTTTCTCCCTCTAACTCCACTCAATCGGACGCTTGACACTTCCCCAGGGAACTACTCACCTCTTATTTTTTATAGTTAACGCATTGGGGACAATGCATGCCAATTTTGTTGGGGGTGGGGGTAGCTCATGTTTTGTGTGTCGGATTGTGGATGTTTTTGGCGCTCTTGGGTTTTCTTTGCCAGTGTTCTTTCTCGAGAGTTTTTATTTTTTGGTGAACTGAGAATGTTTAGATAGTGTTGATTGTATCGTTTTTTTGTTATGAGTATAGTAAAGTATCTTGACTTATATGGTGATGGTTTGATCAGTTTATGGCATGTATGTTTTCATCTTGTTTTGATAATATACCTCTCAAAAAAATTGTTTTTAGTGTGCATAAGTACTTAAGGGGAATAGCATAACTGACACGACTTATTTGGTGACATATTGTTTACTAAAAAGTTATCTTCTTTTTTTTTTTTTGCCTTGAATTCTTGGTTGAGAAGTGATTAAAAAAAATAGTGAAGTAATCGATGTGCCATGTGTTGTGAGGTGTTGTCGTTTAAGTCTTGTGCATGATTGTGATCTAGAACTTGCCCGGAAAGTGTCTCAAGGCGAAATCCTAAACTACACTTTGTTTGAAAGAGGATATTAGGCTTTCCTTAGATCGTTACTAAGCCTTAAATTTCCTACCCATTGCATGTTTTCCCTAGTCAACCCCTTGTGAGCTTTAATCCCTTTTCTTTTGTGACAACCATATTACAAGCCTTACCCGTTTGTTCATATTTACTCATCTTTTGGCACCCTACCTCCCTAAGTGATTTGAAAATGTAGACATAGGCTAAAACGCCTAAGTTTGGGGGTGGCGGTTGGCAATTGGTGATGTGGCAGTCGCGTAAGAGATAAAAAAAATTACTGTGTAAATAATATCTATATCTATATTATTGTGTAAATAACGGTTGTGACTAAAGGAATGACTAATGGGTGGTATGAAAAGATGGAAAAATAATTGAATTTTGTGAAGAAAACGTGTTTGGTATTGCTTAGGGAGGTTTCAAGTCACTCTTATCCAAAATACATCCCACCTTGACCTTAAGCCTTCAATACAACCCACAAGTCCTAATTGATTTTGAACAAGGTGTGTTTACATTAGTAGAGAAATGCTTAAAGGGCAAGCTTATGGCATCGCATTTTTGCACTTGTACATGTTCTTTGCGAGTGTGAGTTGTTCTCTTCTCTTTTGTCTTTTGTCCCATTTGTTGTTGTGAATATGTGTGTTTTGGGACTTTCTTCGATCTTTGTGAGGGTATGTGGATTACAAAGATTAATGAAAGAATTGATTCTTGGCTTAGAATTCGAAGCCACTTCTTTAAAGCTAATATACTGTGTCACCGAGTGAAGCGTTTAGTTAATGCTCGGCCTTTGAGTGAATGCACCATGTTTTGCAAAAAGAAGAATGAGGGGTAATCATATCTTGAATGCGTGCTTGTAATTAATCATTATCACTATCATAGCCATTACTACCTTTGAAATGGTTGAACACATGTCGTGTGTTATAGTTTTGTTTGAGTTGCTTGAGGACAAGCAAAAGTATACGTTTGGAGGTGTTGATCCCCGTGAAATTACGGCATATTTGATGCCAATTCCTTAGACTTTTGTGACTCTTCAAGCACTTTTGGAGTTACTTTTCGCATGTTTGTGTTGATTTGTAGGATAACAGGTTCGGAGAGCATAATGAAGCAAAACAAGCCAAAATGGAAGAAGTGTGACCTGCGAACCGTAGGTCGTACATGCGAGCCGCATGTGCTGCAGCAAGTTTGTACAGAGATTTTGGAATTTTAAAGAAATTGGGTGCAGCATCTGCGAGTAGCACCTACGAGATGCAAGTGTCACCTGTGAGATGCATCCATGACTGCAAGTGCTGCAAGTCATTTCTCCATAGTGCAAGAGCTGCGGGACTTTTGAGCAACTTGCGGTTCACAGGTTGCATATGCCACACAATATGCGACACGCAGGCAGGCGCACAGGGATATTTTTATCCATAATTTGTTCCCATTTTGGAAGGCTATAAATACTCTCCTAGGGTTTTGTAAATTAGATTCCATACTTTATTTTGTTGTCTTTTTGTGAAGGCTACATTGACTATTGGCTGTTGAAACTTTAAAGAGGAATCTTCCACTTTTGCTATCATCTTCCATTAACTTTGTAAGAATTTATGAATAATTTATCTACTTTTGTCTTTTACTTAATGGAAATGAGTAGCTAAACCCATTAGCTAAGGTTGTGGGACCAAATGTGTTAGTTATGTGAATGAGTTTCACATTTACACTTCATTTTTATGTTAAAGATGTATTCTATCAACTCTTTATGTTTTAATGTCTCTTAATGGTTGCAAACATTACTTGTGCCTAAGTACTTTTACTTTGCTTGAAAAAGAAAGTGAAAGTTAGGAAAAGAGTTAGATAGCAAGGATTTGGGTCATTAAATCCATCTAATAGCTTGAGCTAGAAATAGGAAAACTAACTTGAACAAAATGGGTGTTCACCTTTTCCATATTCTAAGGCTTGAGAAAGCTTAGTAATGATATTTATCAATTTGGTTGAGAAACTTTTGATAAAGTTACGTAGCCCATGTTTAATTGCATCTTGACATTTAAAGAAGTTGAATTGATACCCATTCGCATTACTTTACATTGGAACCGCAACCGTAGTCTCTTTTACCAATAGTTTACATTTTATAACAACTCTTAGAAATTAATGATCAAACTTCAAACCAATCATTAGTATATTCCCCTTTCTCTTGAAATATAGACTAATAGTGAAGGTGGGTTCTATATTTGACAACGACCTCTCAACAAGTATATTTCTTTATTGTATCCTCTATGGGATTCGACCCCAACCTTGTTAGGTTCTATATTTGTCAACGACTGCTTACTCTTTGGGGGTATCAAATTATGGCGCCGCTGCCGGGGAATACGGTCTAGAAATTTACCAATTAGTGTAACACTCTACTTTTAGTCTATATTTCTCTTCTTATTTTTGTTTGTTTTTGTTGTGTTGAATAAGGTGCAATGGGGGATAATCACTTCGATGATGAAATAATGGAGGAGACGGGGAACACAACCGCTATTCGCCTACCTCCAGTCCAAGGAAACGCAAGTTTCCATGTGAACAATACTATGTTGCACCTGCTCAACACTAAGGGCTTATTCGGGGGTCTACCAACGGATGACCCGAATAGGCACATTAAGAACTTTCTTGGGGTGTGCACTACTAATGTGCATCCAAATATCTCTGCCGAGACAGTCAAGTTGAGGATCTTCTCGTTCTCTCTCACGGGTGAGGCCACCCATGGTTGGATGAACTTTCGGCCGGGTCTATTACTACTTGGGCGGAATTGACTCAAGTGTTCCTCAAGAAGTTCTTCCCTCCTTCACGGATGTTACAACTCCGTGATGAACTCAACATCTTTCGTCAACTTCCGGTTGAGGTTCTACACGAGACTTGGACTTGTTTCAAAAAGAAAGTTAAGAGTTTTCCAAAGCACGAGTTGCCTGATAGCATTTTTCTTCAAACATTCTATCGGTCACTTGATTCGGTCAACAAATCTGTGGCTAATAATATTGCGGGAGGGTCCGTGATGGAAAACTCTTATGTGGTGATGAGTGCTCTCCTAGATAAATTGACTGAGACCAACGAAGCTTGGCACACTAGGGAGTGGAAAATAGTTGAAATAGGTCCTTCCAAAGCAGTATTGTCTCGAGAGGCAATAAAGAAGGAAGAAGAAAGAGATGAGAGCATGGCAAAGTTGGTTACTCAAATTGATCTTCTCAAGAAACATGTGTTAGGTAGAGGCTCTAAGCGGGTTAATGCGGTAGGATCTTGTGAAGGGGATCCTCTAGATGATCAATGCTTCCAAGTGTGTGAGGAGGAGGCCAACTTTATAAACAATGAAGCGGGGGGTTCCCGACCTAACTACTAAGATCCTAATCAAGGATCTTGGTGGCAAGGTCAAGGGAATCAAGGTTGGAACAAAGAGCATGGGAATTCTCATTGGTGGGACAACAATCAAGGTGGTTACAATAACAATCAAGGTGGTTACAACAACAATTATAACAACCACCAATGCTCAAATCCTTATGTCCCACCCAAGGGCAACCAAATTATTTCAAGCCAACCATCCACTAGATACGCAACTAGTTCTAAAATGGAGGATATGCTATCAAGAGTTTTGAAAAAAGTGGAGTCAACCGATTCCTTTTGCAAAGAAATGGCGCAAGTGGTGAGCTCTCATTCCACTTCCATTAAACAAATTGAGTCACAACTTAGACAAATCTCGGCTCAACTCAATCAAAGAAAAAGGGCACACTTCCTAGTGACACGGCTGCAATCTAGCAAATGATGAACACAATGCCATGCAATCACTACTAGGAGTGGGAAAATAATTAGGCAAGAAGAGCTTGTGATGAAAAAGGGGTTAGTTGATGAAGCGGAAATTGTTGAAGAGATAAGGGTCAATGAAGAAGAAGTAGAGATGAAAAAAAAAAGCGGGATACTATTAAGAAGCCCATTGTTATTGAACATGTCCCCGAAAGTGATGAAGTGCCGAAAGGCAAGCAAGTGGTAGATGAGGTTGCTAATGGCAAATAGAACCGTAAAGAAACCGGTGGGTATTCTTTATGATGTGCTTGTGAAAGTTGACCGATTCATTTTTCCGACCGACTTTGTGATTTTAGATTGTGATTTCAAAGTGCCTATAATCTTAGGAAGACCTTTCTTAGCTACAGGGAATCTCTTGTAGATGTGGAGAGTGTTGATTTAAAATTTAGAAAGATCGATGAAGAGATCACTTTCCATATTTGCAAATCGATGAAACAACCGGCAAACATGAGTTTCGAGTCGGTTATTGATACAATTGATGAAGGTATGGAGACAATCGTTGAGCATGAATGTGTGGGTGAGATGTTGGCGGCGATTATAATGAACTATGGGGGGGGGGGGGAATGAAAAAGAATTCGAGAAAACGGTTAATGCATTAGTGGGGTTGGTTACATACAAATATAATCCCAAAAAGCTTGATCTTGATTTAGAAAACCATGAAAAGCCTCCTGCAAAGCCCTCTATCATTGAGCCTCCCACATTGGAGCTTAAACCTCTTCCTTCACACTTGAGGTATGAATTCCTTCGACCAAACAACACTTTGACCGTGATAATTTCTACCCGATTGATGGATGAGCAAAGATAGCGACTAATGGTGATCTTGAGATAGTAAAAAAAGGCAATTGGGTGGTGTATTGTGGATATTCAAGGAATTCCACCAGGCATTTGCACCCATAAAATCCAACTTGATGAATATTGTGAACCGAGTGTTGAGCACCAAAGGAGGTTCAATCCTCCTATGCAAGAAGTGGTTAAAGCGGAAATCATCAAGTGGTTAGATGCCGGTGTTGTGTATGCAATAGCGGATAGCCTATGGATTAGTCCGGTTCAATATATACCAAAAAGGGTGGGATCACCATTGTGCCCAATGAGAAAAATGAATTGATTCCAACTCGTACGGTTATCGGTTGGAGAGTGTGCATGGACTATAGAAAGTTGAATCAGTAGACAAAGAGGGATCATTTCCCAATGCCTTTCATGGATCAAATGCTTGATAGGCTTGTGGGAAGAGATTTCTATTGCTTCTTGGATCGCTACTCGGGGTTAAACAAAATCACTATTGCCTCAAAAGATCAAGAGAAAACGACAATCACTTGTCCCTACGGGACTTTTACTTTCAAGAGAATTCCCTTTGGGTTATGCAATGCTCCCACAACTTTCCAACGTTGCATGATGTCCATCTTCTCTGACATGGTTGAGGAATCCATTGAAATCTTCATGGATGACTTTTTCGTAGTTGCAGACTCCTTTGATGATTGCTTGGGGAACCTAGCCCAAGTATTAAAAAGATGTGAAGAAACAATCTTGATGCTCAATTGGGAAAAATGTCACTTCATGGTAAGGGAAGGCATAGTCTTGGGGCATAAAATTTCGGAGAAGGGGCTTGAGGTTGATCAAGACAAAATTGAAGTTATTGTTAAGCTTCCTCCCCCTATCTCCATCAAAAGTGTTCGAAGCTTCCTTGGGCATGCTAGATTTCATCGAAGGTTATCAAGGATTTCTCAAAAGTGGCCAATCCTCTTTGCAAGTTATTGGAGAAAGAACCAAAATCCATATTTGATGATGCTTGCTTAAAGGCTTTTAATTGTTTGAAAGAGAAACTCACATCGCTCCCATAATTATCTCTCCGAGTTGGTCTAAGCCCTTTGAACTCATGTGTGGTGCGAGTGGGTTTGCAATGGGGGCATTGCTTGGCCAAAAATGTGAAAAGATCTTTCATCCGATTTACTATGCAAGAAAGACTCTCAATGGTGCCCAATTGAACTATACGGTCACCGAGCAAGAGTTGCTTGCCATTGTCTTTGCTTTTGAGAAATTTGGTGATTACTTTTTGGGAACCCATGTGGTTTTTCACACAGATCATGCGGCTCTACGTTTTCTCATGGCAAAGAAAGATGCAAAACTGAGGTTGATACGTTGGGTCCTTCTTTTGCAAGAATTTGACTTTGAAGTCAAGGATAGAAAATGGTGTAAAAATGAATTAGCGGACCATTTGTCTCATCTTGAAGAAGGTGGGAGTCCATCGGATGGTCTTGAAACCTATGAATCGTTCCCGGACGAGCAAGTGATGGCGGGGTCATATGATATGATTCCATGGTATGCCGACTTTTCCAATTATCATGCTAGTGAGATTATGCCGGATGATCTAAATTTCAACCAAAAGAAAAAGTTCTTGAGCGATGTCCAGAAATTCTATTGGGATGAGCCATATCTATTCCAGTTTGTGCCGACAACATCATAAGGAGGTGCATACCTGAAGTGGAAATGAAGCCCATCATTAAGGCTTGCCACTCATCACCTATGGGGGGGTCACCATAGTACCTCAAGGACGGTGGAAAAAGTTTTCCAAAGTGGTTTTTATTGGCCCACCATCCACAAAGACGCCCATGATTTTTTCAAAACTTGTGACCAATGTCAAAGGCAAGGGGGAATTTCAAGAAGGCATTAGTTGCCAATGTCACCAATTCTTGAGGTGGAACTGTTTGATGTGTGCAGAATTTATTTCATGGGTCCATTCGTGAGCTCTTACAACAACAAATACATCCTAGTGGCGGTTGATTATGTGTCTAAATAGGTTGAATCCGTGGCGCTTCCAAATAATGAAGGAAGAAGTGTCACCGCCTTTTTGAAAAAGAACCTCTTTTCACGATTTGGTACCCCAAGGGCAATTATTAGTGATGGGGGCTTTCATTTTTGTAACTAGTTTCTCAAAGCTCTTCTTGAGAAATATGGATTCAAACACAAAGTAGCCACCCCCTATCATCCCTAAACAAGTGGGCAAGTGGAGATATCAAATCGGGAAATCAAGAGCATCCTATCCAAGACCGTGAATGCTAATTGAACTGATTGGTCAAGGACATTGGATGATGCTCTAAGAGCTTATCGGACGGCTTACGAGACACTAATAGGCATGTCTCCTTACCATTGGTATTTGGCAAAGCTTGTCATCTGCCGGTGGAACTTGAACATAAGGCATTATGGGCCTTGAAGAAGTTGAATCTAGATTGGGTTGATGCCTCAAACTTGAGGATAGATCCACTTAATGAGCTGGATGAATTCCGTTTTAGAGCATATATTTTCTCTTCACTCTACAAATCCCGCATGAAGTACTTCCATGATAAAAAGATCATACAAAGAGAATTCAGCCCCGGGGATAGGTGTTACACCTCGAAAAATTTCATGTCATTGCACAATGAATAGATTAATGCAGTGTGAGAAGTAGTATTGAATGATTCTAATTAAGATTCCAAAGACATTTGAAGCAAAGAGAAGAAAGTTTACTAAGAAAGGCGAAGTATATGTTGTGTCTCGAAAGAGTTTTGTAAAGTACCGAATTAATGTTGACTTAATGATGCCTTGAGAAAGAGTTGTGACGCCCCTTAGGTTGTTAATGAATTGTTAAACAAGTGTTAAGAAGGTTCCCTAAGGATTGGAGGTCAAATGAAGCGACAAGAACAAGATCGAAGAAAAGTGGATTATACGACCATTTATACGGTCCGTATAATATTATACGGTTCGTATAATGGTCCGTATAACCGTTACAGTGAAGGTCCATCACTGATGGAGTTATACGGTCACTTATACGGACCGTATAATGTGTCGTATATGGTTACAGAAACGAGTTGTTGCTGGTACGATTTCACGGTCACTTAAACGGACCGTATAAATTTATACGGACCGTATAAGTGTCCGTATAATACCGTCGGGACAGATTTAAATTTTACAAAAGGGAGCCCTAAGTTCATTATTTCATTTCCCATTTTCTCTCCACACCTCAAGAAAGTTCTAAATACTCTCCACACCATTTTAACATAAACCCAAGAAAAATCAAGAGTGAAACATCAAGAGTTGGTGGAAATCAAGTGCAAGAATGCTTTCTAGGGTTTATGCAAGTCAAGAAATCTCTTTGGATTGAAGCTAGGGTTTTCCTCAAGTGAAATGATTCCACCCAAAGACCACTCTCACATTATCAAAGGTAAGCTTTATGATCCTTTCATGTTATTTAGAGTATTAAGGGGTTGAAAGACTTGGGTTGAAGAAGAAAGTAGAAAATGAGGGTTAAATGTAGCTTTTATGATGTTTATGAGTAGTGCACTAAATTGAGTCATGATTCTTAGTATGATATGGATATAATCATGTTATGGAAGGTCATAATGGTGATGAAGAAGAATTATATGAAAATGCGCTAAAATGGGTGTGAAGTCGTTGGTATGAGTTGAACACAAGGATAGACTTTGAAGGTTTAATGTAATGTGATTACTTGATTGTGATATTGTGGATGTTATGGTAGATGTTTGGGAATGGTATTGTAGTACAGTGGAAGTCGATTGAATAGGGGAAATGCTGCCCAATTTTCATTAGATCATGAATTATTCTAATTTGAATTTAAGAGTATCATTAAGGCTTAACCATGGTATGAATCCTTCTAAATGTAGATTATTCAAGCTTGACGGTGAACGTAAAATAGTTAAGGAGACAAAGAGGTATGTAAGGCTAACCCTTTCAATTTCATTGGTTATATATATATATATATATATATATATATATATATATATATATATATATATATATATATATATATATATAAATATCCTTTCATGAGTTCCATAATGTCCTCCAAATGGTTCTATCTCTAAGGTTACTAAAGCTCGTGATCCTCGATACTTCATGATTCCATTGCATCCTTTATATGATAGTTGATCCTCCAAGGATAGATGTAATGAAAACGACGATGGTAATAATGTTGATGATACTTATGGACTCTTATGTATACGTGTCTAAGTATGTATGACTATTATGTAACACCGAGCTTATATAGCCGAGTATGATACCTATCGCGCGCACACCAATGCAGTTGGGTACGGATAACACTGAGCCTTGGTAGGGCCGAGTATGTATGACACCGAGCATTGTCATAGTCGGGTATGTGAAACCACCGAACCTTCATGGTCGGGTATGCTATGGATATGAAAATGTATATGAATACGGAAACGAATATGGATACGGATATAGATATATGTATATGTTTATATGTATGTACACGAGCACGTATTAGAAATGGAAGGTCCCTATGAAAGACAAGTAAGTAATTATGATGATAGCACTATGACCTCCTGATTCTCCCATTTTATGTTATTTCTCGTGCTGTCTATTATGCTTCTACTATGATGTTGATTATTCTTTACATACTCAATACATTATTTATACTGACGTCCTTTTGTTTGTGGACGCTGCATCATGCCCACAGGTGGCCAGAGAGACAGGCTTGATCCTTAGCTTTCTTATTCGGGGACTACATAGAGGAGCTCCATTTCATCCGGAGCTATAGCTTTTGGTATTATTCTTTTTGTGTACGTACATATGGGCACGGCGGGGTCTTGTCACGCCTATACGATGTTACCTACTCTTCTTAGAGGCTCGTAGACAGTTGTGTATGGTTAGATGCCTTGTAGCCTTGTCGGCTCACATTCTGTATATCATTTTGATAGCCTTGTCGGCTTGTGTATATGGGTTTGAGCATTATTATTGATGATGATATAAATGCGTTATTGCCCAACGAGATTAGCACTTTTGATGTATGTAAATTATGAGTAAGCCATGTGGCTCACCTAGATGTGAATGTGGGAGTACGATAAGAGGTGCCCGGGTGGGTTAGCACTGGGTGCCCATTATTGCCCTCCGGTTGGGTCGTGACAATAGTGGTATCAGAGCAGTTCTATCCTAGGGAGTGTCTACGAGCCGTGTCCAGTAGAGTCTTGTTTATGGGTGTGTTGCGCGCCACACTTATAAATAGGAGGTTGTGGGCATTTTAGGAATGGATGACCTTTTTTCTTCATAAGATCGTGCGATAGAGCCATGATATAAGGATTTCCCTCTCTTTAACTGTGTATTATGTGTTTTAGAAATGCCTGTAAAGAGAAAAGCGACAGCAGCCCAAATGGGCAAGACAGTGGCAGGAAAGCGGGCTAAAAGAGCACTGCCAACGGATATAGAGGAGGGTGAGTCCCAGAATGCGGCTCAATCTCAGTCCTCCAATTCAGTGCCTATCTCTGAGGAGCACGAGGGAGACTCATCCCCAGCTCCAGCACCCCCAGCTCCTCCACCGGATGCTTCGGGCTAAGATGTGAAAGAGGCCATTTATTTACTTACTCAGTTGGTTGCTGCTCAGACTCAGCGGCAAGGTACGAGGCAAGGTGATAGGGCTGTTAGTGCAAGAACCCGTGATTTTATTAGCTTGAACCTTCCAAAATTCTTCGAGTCAAAGACGGATGAGGACCCTCAAAACTTTATTGATGGAATGTTGAGGACACTTCGGTTAATGCATGCTCCAGACATTGAATCGGTAGAGTTAGCATCCTATAGACTCCGGGATGTCGGTTCATTGGTATACGGTTTGGATGGCTTCATGGGGAGTCAATGCACCTCTCCCGGTATGGCAAGAATTTGTGGATGCCTTCCTCCGACATTACTTACCTCCTGAGATTCGGCGGGCTAGAGCCTATAAGTTCTTAAATCTTAGGTAAGGAAGTATGAGTGCCTTAGAGTATAGTCTCCGCTTCAATTCTTTGGCTAGGTATGCTCCGGCCATGGTAGCGGATATGGGTGACCGAGTACACAGTTTGTGAGAGGCCTAGGGCCACATTTGATGGATAGGTGCTTGACTGCGTCCCTTCAGGACAACATGGATATTTCACGCATTCAAGCCCATGCCCAGAACCTGGAAGAAAGCCAACAACAGCAAAGACGTGAGCGTGAGCATGACAGGGGGTATAACAAGAGGGCTAGATCTTCGGGTCCGACGAGTGAGTTTAGAGGCGGGCAAAGACAACAATTTTCTAGGCATTCAGGCCATTCTATGACTAGTGCACCTCCACGGTTTACAGGCCAGAGATTTGATAGATCTACTTATTCCGGGCCGAGTCAGAGTTTCAGGGCTTCAGGTTCTCAGTTCAGGGGTGATTCGGGTCAGGCAAGGCCACCCGTGCCATGATGTTCCCAGTGTGGGAAGTTACATTGGGGCCAGTGTCGACTAGGTTCAGAGGTTTTCTATGCATGCGGTCGGCCAGGTTATATTATGCGTGATTACCCCTCGGTTGGTGGTAGGGTTAGGACCTAGCCTTCAAGATCGGTAGCCGAGTCTTCATCATCCATACGCCCTATGGGTTCACATATGCCAATCAGCCATGGTAGAGGCAGAGGGAGAGCCCCCAGTTCTAGCGGTCCTCAGCACCGTATTTATGCTTTGGCTGGACGCCAAGACCTTGAGTCTTCTCCTGATGTTGTTACAGGTATATTATCGGTATTTTCTCACGATGTATATGCTTTGATAAATCCGGGCTCCACATTGTCTTATGTCACTCCATATATTGCTGGTCGGTTTGGGGTTAAACCAGAGTCAATCAAACCTTTTGAGGTATCTACTCCCGTTAGTGAACCGATAATCGCTAGTCGAGTACATAGAAAATGTGTAGTTGTGATTTGTGACCATCGTACTATGGTTGACTTACATGAGTTAAAAATGGTGGATTTTGATATTATCATGGGCATGTATTGGTTGGCTTCTTGCTATGCCAATATTGATTGCAGAATGAAAATGGTTCGCTTCCAATTTTCGGGAGAACCAGTTTTAGAATGGAAAGGGAATACCGCGTCCCTAAAAGGTAGGTTTATTTCCTATCTAAAGGCAAGGAAAATGATCACAAAAGGTTGTATTTACCAACTAATTCGGGTTCAAGATGTAGAAGCTGAACCGCAAACTCTTCAGTCTGTCCCCGTAGTGAATGAGTTCCCGGATGTGTTCCCGGAAGAGCTTCCAGGCCTCCCTCCAGAGCGGGAGATTGATTTTGCTATAGATGTGCTACCAGATACTAAACCCATATCTATTCCTCCTTACAGGATGGCTCCCGCAGAGTTGAAAGAGTTGAAGGAGCAATTGAAGGACTTACTAGAGAAAGGCTTTATTAGGCCTAGTTCTTCCCCGTGGGGAGCACCCGTGTTGTTCGTGCGAAAGAAAAATAGCTCCTTGCGAATGTGTATTGACTATCGGCAACTGAATAAGGTGACGATCAAGAACAAATATCCTCTTCCAAGGATTGATGATTTATTTGATCAATTACAAGGCGCCAAATGGTTTTCAAAGATAGATTTGAGATCCGGGTATCATCAAGTGCGAGTTAGGGAGAAAGATATCCCTAAGACAGCCTTCAGAACAAGATATGGCCATTTTGAGTTCCGGGTAATGTCATTTGGGCTAACTAATGCGCCGGCAGTGTTTATGGATTTGATGAACAATGTGTTAAGGCCCTTCCTAGATTTATTTGTGATTGTATTCATCGACGATATCTTGGTGTATTCTAGGTCCGAGGCAGAACATGCGGATAATTTGCGTACTGTCCTTAGAGTTCTTCAAACTCGAGAGTTGTTTGCCAAATTTTCTAAGTGTGAGTTTTGGTTGAACTCAGTGACCTTTTTGAGGCAAATTATTTCAGTCGATGGTGTTTGAGTAGATACCCAAAAGATTGAGGCCGTGAAGACTTGTCCAAGGCCCACAACTCCTACACAGGTTCGTAATTTTCTGGGCTTAGCAGGTTATTACAGGAGATTTGTGGAAGGCTTTTCTTCCATTTCTGCACCGCTCACGAAGTTAACCTAGAAATTAGCTAAATTTCAATGAACAGATGCTTGTGAACGCAGTTTCCAAGAGCTAAAGGATAAATTAACTTCTGCCCCAGTCTTGACACTTCCAGAGGGATCAAAAGGTTATGTTGTGTATTGTGATACTTCAGGCATTGGGCTAGGCTGTGTGTTGATGCAACATGGTAAGGTGATTGCGTATGCTTCAAGGCAATTACGGAAATATGAGAAAAATTATCCGGCCCACGATCTTGAATTGGCTGCAGTGATTCATGCATTAAAGATGTGGAGACATTATTTATACGGTGTCTACGTGGATATTTATACAGATTATAAGAGCCTTCAGTATATCTTCAAGCAGAAAGAGTTGAATTTACGACAACGACGGTGGTTGGAATTGTTGAAGGACTATGGTGTTAATATCCTGTATCATCCCAGGAAGGCAAATATTGTGGCTGATGCCCTTAGCCGTAGATACATGGGAAGTTTATGCGATGTTCAGCCAAAGAAAAGGGAGCTAGCTCGTGAGATCCAGTAGTTAGCTAGCCTAGGAGTTCGGGTAGTGGACTCAGGCAATATGGGAGCTACCATTCAGAATTCAGCGGTCTCGTCACTAGTAGTTGAAGTGAAAGAGCGACAATACGAAGATCCCGTGAAAATTCATTACAGAAATACACTCCTTCAAAAGGAGAAGTCATCATTTGAGATTTCTGGAGATAGAGTTCTCCAATGCCAAGAAAAGTTATGTGTTCCTGATGTTGCAGGATTATGCCACCAAATATTGAGAGAACCCTATTGTTCCCTGTCACGACCCAACTAGGGGCCGTGACGAGTACCCGATACTTGTACCGGGCACCCCTTACCTATCATTTTACCTGTACCTTTTAGCCAGTCGTACGAATAGTACTGTATATTTTTTTTTTCGAACCGAACATTAACATTAGCCACGTCATTATGAACATAGACCGCTTAGCCATTTGTCACATCATACAACCACATTTAAATGCCAAAATACCACATATTTAATCGTACATAATCGATCGTACATATCTCGTCTACGAGCCTCTAGACATAATACACTTATACATAGAAAGGGCCAAGTCTTGTGTGCCCGAAAATATACACAAAAGAGTACCACGAAGTAAGGCTCGAACAACCGGAGCGCCGTCAAGTGCGACCGGTAGAGCTCCTAAGATCAAATCCGCCTGTCACCGACTTCGCGCGGCATGAAACGCAGCGTCCATAAGAAGGGACGTCAGTACGAATAGTGTACCGAGTATGTAAGGCATGAATAGTAATATGCGAGAACATAAATCATGCATAATGACATAAAAGAATTACAACTCAAGTCTTGGGATAGAAGCATAACCTGTACTTATAAGTGCCCTTGGGCAGATGCCGTGCTTTCTTAGCTGTCCTTACTCATATATATACATATATACATAAAAAAAAAAATAGAATATATCATATTGCCGGGCGTCGGCGCCCGATCCATTTAACCATAAATATGCACATCCCGCGTCGGGGCATCCCGCGTCCGGACGATATCATGTGCCATACTCAATCGATCGAGTGGATATGCGTATATAACGCTCTGCCCTTACCTCCATCTTCCCCGTACATCTATGCATATATCATGTATAATTGTCGGCGTCTATAGCGCCCTGGCTCTTTCATCATATACATATACCCATATCATACACATATATCAGCGTCTATAGCGCGCTGATTCTTTTTGTGTCATATGTATATACTTATATCATATATATATTCACCAGCGTCTATAGCGCTCTGATTCTACTATCATATACTTATACTTATATCATGCATATTTATCAGCGCCTATAGCGCTCTGATTCTGTTATCATATACTTACACGTATGTCGGGTGCACACACATCCATCGGGGTCATAAGGCATAATTCCTTGTACTTAGAATCTTTAGAATAGTCATTACCTATAATAGAATTGGAGCATCCAACAATGGTTTAACATTCTCGTACTTTCGTTTTTATAGCAACGTATATCATCTACATATGTTACGTGTCATGACGTTACTCATGAAGGTCTTAGGGTAATCGGGTCTTATCCTTGCAAGTTCTAGGATATTTGGACATTTCTTTTCGCAATTCATGCACTTTTGGTTCAATCTTACCGAATGAATAGTAACTATTTTCAATCTCGGATTTCTAGAGAGGGATTGTCCCCGAGGTACGCATTCAAGCCTACCACATCTAAGACATGCCAAGAAAGGAAGGGGAAACCTTACATACCTCTTTCTGCTTCTTTAGCTATTCCGAATTCACGTCGCAATCTCGTCAAAATCTGCAAATTGGTCATATTTACCAAAACTCTTATTAGGGTTCGTAGAGTTAAAATCTTAAGGAAACACTTGGCTACCGAAATTTCGGCAGCACTTCCTTTGTAAATATACCATCCTCAACATTCGATATAGCCAAATTTCAATCAACAACAACCCGGAATTCAAACCCCAAACTATTAACACCACTCAACAATTACACTAGCAATTCACATACTCCATTCAAGGCACATAATCTCAATTTACCACTTTCTTCTACTTACAACACTTCACCAAACTTATCAAGCCTTTATTTGTAATATAAAATTTACAACACAACAACTAAAATACTAAGTAAAACTTGCTCATTATTCCCTCACAATTCACCACATATGCACGGCCACACACACACCATGCACACACGGCTTCACACATTATACATGCACAACTACAATCTCTCCAACACCATTCAACTTCCACTACCAATCTAATATTCATAACAATAACAACCAAACATGGGATTAAAACATGACTCCTACATACATATGGGTGTGCACGGCCACACCCCTACATCTTTGTCCTTCAAGAATTTCCTTCATTTTCATTCACTACAACATGCACAACATACAATATACATAAATAGGGGATGAATTCCTTACCTTTTTCTTTAACCCTTCTCTTGACCAACTTGTGTGAATATGGATTTTCCTTGCCCAAATGAATACTCCACTTTGTTAAGGACCCTTTAATTGGTAGGAAATAATTTTTGAAGAAATTTTTTTGCAACTTTCTTGGAATTCTTTACTTGGCCGAATGGCCTTGAAGATTTTCTCCTTCTTTCTCTTCTTGAAATTTCTAGATAATTTGATGAATATTAGATGATTTTCTACATAAATACCCACAAGTCTTCCATCAAACTTTTCCCATATTTATGAATAGGTCCCTCAATCATAAAAATATTGTTACATGGTCCCTTTCTTACCTTTCTTGAAATTTCTAGAAAATTGACCAAATAAGATGACTTAGTCATCTTATTTATCCTTATGAATTAACTAATTATGGGCCTAGCCCATGCCCTATGGCCGGTTGGGCCTTGTCCATTCCTTTAAAAATTCAAGCCCACTTATTTTTGGGCTAGTTCTTGTAATTCATGAAACATTTTTCCAACTTTCAAATTTACCCTTCGCCTTCCTTTGTATTTCTATGAGGTGTAGTACGAATTTCCCTTTATGCCCTTGACCTTTCTTGATACCTCCGCTTCTAAATTCTTCATAAGCCATTCACATGCTTAATAAAAATGAAAATATGGCCTTGCTTGTTGTACTCCCGCGATTGTCTTGAATTATCTGATTACACAAAAATGCGGGATATAACATTCCCGTTATTCTGTTCACCCAGGAGCAACGAAAATGTATCATGATCTTAAATCTATATATTGGTGGAATGGGATAAAGAAAGATATAGCGGAATACGTAACTCAATGTCCTAACTGTCATCAAGTGAAAATTGAGCACCAAAAGCCGGGCGGATTGTTGCAAGCTATAGAAATTCCAACTTGGAAATGGGAAGTAATTAACATGGACTTCATTACAGGCTTACCCCGTTCCCGACGTAAGTATGATTCTATATGGGTGATTGTGGATAGACTTACGAAGTCAGCTAAATTCTTACCGGTCAGAACTACATATGTAGCAGAAGATTATGCAAAGCTTTATGTTAAAGAGATAGTGTGGATTCATGGTATTCCAGCATCTATTATCTCCGATAGAGGGACTCAGTTTATAGCCAATTTTTGGAAATCTTTCCAAGAAGGTTTGAGGACTCAGGTGAGTCTTAGCACGGCATTTCACCCGCAGACTGATGGACAAGCTGAACGCACCATTCATACTCTTGAGGATATGCTATGGGCATGTATATTGGATTTTGAAGGTAGTTGGGATGATCATTTACATCTTATTGAATTTGCTTACAACAACAGTTATCATTCTAGCATCCAAATGGCACCGTATGAGGCTTTATATGGGCAAAAGTGCAGATCCCCAATTAGGTGGTTCGAAGTAGGAGAGAAGGAGAGATCAAATTGATAGGGCTAGACTTGGTCCAACAAGCTATAGAGAAAGTCAAGCTTATACAGGATCGATTATTAATTGCTCAGAGTCGTCAGAAGTCCTATGCGGATAATCGTCGAAGGGACTTAGAGTTCCAAGTGAAAGACTGGGTATTCTTAAAGGTGTCGCCAATGAAGGGCGTTATGAGATTTGGCAAAAAAGGGAAGCTCAGTCCCCGGTACATTGGACCTTATGAGATTATACGCAAGGTAGTCAAAATGGCTTACAAATTAGATCTACCTCCTGATTTGGAGTCAGTTCACCCAGTTTTCCATGTATCAATGCTTCGTAAGTGCATTGGAGATCCTTCTAGAATTGTACCAATAAATGATGTCCAAGTTACTAAGCAATTGTCTTATGAAGAAGTCCCCATTGCCATTTTAGATAGGCAAGTACGAAAGCTCAGGACCAAAGAGGTAGCTTCAGTAAAAGTTTTATGGAGAAATAATAATCGAGAGGAAATGACTTGGGAAGCGGAAGAAAGTATGAAGTCCAAATACCCACATTTGTTTCCACCCCCGGAAGAGATCCAAGATGAGACATCAACATTATGAGGTATGTATGCTTTCTTTTCATGTTTTTGGTCGTGTGTGGCCATAATTTAGTGCTATTGTGTTGTAGCCCTATGAGGCACTGTTATTGTGGGCTGTTGTGACAGGATGGTAGCGCCACATTACAGGGGAAACTCTGGCGAAATTTTCATAAAATTCTCGAGAACTTAACATTCGAGGACGAATGTTTTTAAAGGGAGGAAGAATGTTACACCTCGAAAAATTTCATGTCGTTGCACAGTGAATAGATTAATGCAAGGAGAAGTAGTATTGAATGATTCTAATTAAGATTCCAAAGACGTTTGAAGCAAAGAGAAGAAAGTTTACTAAGAAAGGCGAAGTATACGTTGTGTCTCGGAAGACTTTTGTAAAGTACCGAATTAATGTTGACTTAATGATGCCTTGAGAAAGAGTTGTGACGCCCCTTAGGTTGTTAATGAAGTGTTAAACAAGTGTTAAGAAGGTTCCCTAAGGATTGGAGACCAAATGAAGCGACAAGAACAAGATCGGAGAAAAGTGGATTGTACGACCATTTATACGGTCCGTATAATATTATACGGTCCGTATAATGGTCCGTATAACCGTTACAGTGAAGGTCCATCACTGATGGAGTTACATGGTCACTTATACGGACCGTATAATGTGTCGTATAATGATTACAGAAACGAGTTGTTGCTGGGACGATTTCACGGTCACTTATACGGACCGTATAAATTTATACGGACCATATAAGTGTTCGTATAATACCGTCGGGACGTATTTTTATTCTATAAAAGGGAGCCCCCAAGTTCATTATTTCATTTCCATTTTCTCTCCACACCTCAATAAAGTTCTAGAATACTTTCCACGCCATTTTAACATAAGCCTGGGCCGTAAATCAAGAGTAAAACATCAAGAGTCAGGAAATCAAGTGCAAGAATGCTTTTTAGGGTTTATGCAAGTCAAGAAATCTCTTTGGATTGAAGCTAGGGTTTTGCTCAAGTGAAGTGTTTCCACCCAAAGACCACTCTCACATTATCAAAGGTAAGTTTTATGATCCTTTCATGTTATTTAGAGTATTGAGGGGTTGAAATACTTGGGTTGAAGAAGAAAGTAGAAAATGAGGGTTAAATGTAGCTTTTATGATGTTTATGAGTAGTACACTAAATTGAGTCATGCTTCTTAGTATGATGTGGATATAATCATGTTATGGAAGGTAATAATGGTGATGAAGAAGCATTATATGAAAATGGGCTAAAATGGGTGTGAAGTTGTTGGTATGAGTTGAACACAAGGATAGACTTTGAAGGTTTAATGTAATGTGATTACTTAATTGTGATATTGTGGATGTTATGGTGGATGTTTGGAAGTGGTATTGTAGTATAGTAGAAGTTGATGGAATAGGGGAAATGCTGCCTAATTTTCATTAGATCATGAATTATTATACTTTGAATTTAAGAGTATCATTAAGGCTTAACCATGGTATGAATCCTTCTAAATGTAGATTATTCAAGCTTCAACGGTGAACGTAAAATAGTAAAGGAGACAAAGAGGTATGTAAAGCTAACCCTTCTTTCAATAAGGCATGGTTCGTTGGTTATATATATATATATAAATATAGATATATCCTTTCATGAGTTCCATAATGTCCTCAAAATGGTTCTATCTCTAAAGTTACTAAAGCTCATCATCCTCGATACTTTATGGGCACGGCGGGGTCCTGTCCCGTCTATATGATGTTAGCTACTCTTCTTAGAGGCTCGTAGACAGTTGTGTATGGTTAGATGCCTTATAGCCTTGTCGACTCACATTCTGTATATTATTTTGATAGCCTTGTCGGGTTGTGTATATGGGTATGGGAATTATTATTGATGATGATATAAATGCGTTGTTGCCCAACGAGATTAGCACTTTTGATGTATGTAAATTATGAGTAAGCCATGTGGCTCACCTAGATGTGAATGTGGGAGTACGATAAGAGATGCCCGGGTGGGTTAGCACTGGGTGCCCGCTGCCCTCCGGTTGGGTCGTGATAATAGGGTGTTGTTGTTCAATATAAGTCTCCGGTTGTTTACTGAAAAATTGAAATCCAAGTGGCTCGGCCCCTTTGAAGTAACACAAGTGTTCCCATGTAGAGCGATTGAAATTGCTTCTCCAAATGGAGATCGTATCAAAGTGAATGGGTAGCGGGTTAAACAATACTTGGGCCTCCCAAATAAGTTGGAGACGAAGAGTATTGAGGAGATCTACCTCGATGAACCATTAAAGAAAGGTAACAACGTCATGCCGCGATGAAAAATCAAGCGCTACTTGGGAGGCAACCCAAGTTTTTACTTTCATGTGTTGTTTTTATTTTTGTGATGTTTTTAATGTGTGTTTAAGTGTGTAGGAGTGAGTGGGAATACATCAAATAAGAAAAAATGGCAAAGTGTTCGGTGGCAATACCTACAGCATCACCTGTGTCTCGCAAGTTGTGCCTGCAAGCATCACCTGCGTCTCGCAGGTAGTGTAGGTGAGAAGTTGAGAATTGCCAAAATCTCCGTCAAAAGTTGCGGACTCATGTCACCACATGCAGCTCGCAGGTAGAGTCTGCCACAGCACCTACGACCCGCATGTGCTGTAGGTAAGTGAAAAGGCGCGGGTCAGCCTACCCGACCCGACTCGCGACCTTTTTTTTTTTTTTTTTTTTTTAAACGATCCAATGGCTTTTAAATCCCAATAGTTACCATTTTTTTCCTCTTCTCATTCCATAACCGTCCCTCTCTCCTCTTCTATATATTCTTTTTCTCTCTTCCAAATCAAATCATCACTAACACAAGCAAATCATAACTAGGGTTTTCTAAAAGTTCTGAAAGTTGCAAAGTTACTCATTTTCTGCAATTGTCTTCGAATCTCGGGTATGCAAACCCTACTTTTCTCTTCCATTATTTCATGGTGACTAAGTAGTTGTTCAAAGTTTGATTTTCAATCCAATCCTAAGCATGAACTTTAGATTGCTTTTGTTTTTCTTGTACAAAATTGTCTCTTGAATGATGTGGGTTGGTGGTAAAAGGTAGAAATTGGGGAATTCTTAAGTGCCCAATATAGAGGGTCACATCATGATTATGGAGGTGATTTGTTCATGTTGGGTTTGATGAAATTGGGGAATTTTTGAGTACCCATTGGTCATAGAGAATGTTGTTATCCATGAATGCCCCTAACATGCTTGATAAATTTCTTGAATGACTCTATATGCCTTGAAATTGTGAAAATGAGTAGTTTGTAGAAAACTTGGGGAAGTCTTGAGTACCCAAGTGACATTGATCATTTTGGAATCCGTAGTACCCCCAAGAATCTGATAGGTTATTGTATTTATCGAGGGGGAGTTTTTACGCGAACTGATGGGCATCTTTCAATTGAAAAACCCACCTTTGTCCAAATGAGTTCGCAGCTTTCCCAATGATAGATGGTGTGACAACCTTCTTAAGGGAAATAGTCAAATGTATATAAAATATTGTGTGTGTGTATTAAAAAAAAAAAAAAAAAAAAAAAAGAGCAAAGCTCAGCAGCGCAAAACACCACCTGCGTGTAGCACTTGCGAGTTGCATGTTGAACATTCGGCTCGCACTTGCTACCGCAGGTGTTGACAGAAATTTTATCAAAATTTGGTTTCAGGTGGCATCACATGCGACACCACCTGCGGTTCGCAGGTGCTGCTCTCATGTAATGACACCATGTGCAATTGATGGTTTTGTTTCTTTTCTTCTTGTGTTTATTTTTCCTATGTTTATTCTTTCTACTTGCTTCCTTATATTAAGAAAAAACATAAATATTAAGTGTTTTGTGTTGTACTCACAGGATGGCACGAACTAACTGTCATGACCTATTTTTGCCTAAGTCGTGCGGGCACTTACCTCTCCACCTCGGTAAGCGAACCCTCAACTCATCAATAAATAAATACATACATAATGAAATATATATATATATATATATATATATATATATATATATATATATATATATATATATATAAAAGTAGTAGAAGAGTGCGGAAAGATAATAACACCCCGAGGGTCTAGTCTAAGTAATATAAGAGCATCTAAAAAAGGGAATAATACAAGTATAGGATAATAATACATAACTGTCTATGTCTCTGAATTGAATAGGACATAAAGATAGAGGAGTCTTCAAGGTAGCGAACGACCATGCTCACCCTCGAATCTCGAAGATAAAGCTGAAGCGACTATCAGCCACGTGTCACGGAAGCAGATCCGACATGATACTCTGCATACATAAAAGAATGCAGCAAGTGCAGGTCAGTACAAAACAACGGTACTGATAGGCATTATCGGCTGACTAAGCATAGCTAACACAACTCAGCTAATAAAGCAGTTAAACCAACAAGTATAAGTCAATGTAATCAAATCCAAGTATCCGTCATCGCCTACGTAAAGCATTTAACCCAAATTGTACCAGGTCTGAATATATCCAATCCAAATCCAACACCACAAGTACAACACCAAACATCTCAAAATCAAGCCATAATGCAATGCAATGTAGTAGTGTATGAATGCAATGCAATGTCATGCAAATGCTGCGTACACATATACTCCGGATGGAAATATCAACATCTCGGTAGCACAACCAGTGTGACTCGCGAAGTCTAAGTGCCATCCATCCCGGATCTTTGCCCAATAGACAGACGGGACCTCGAATCTTTGCCCACGGGGGGTTCTCACCGGCACCACTCTGGGGGACCCGCGGAGTCCATGCACTCACTCAATCAACGATTCCGAAAATAACAGTAGACATCGGCCATCTCACATCACTCAAGTAAAATCGAGCCCGGCTCATCAAAGTGTTTCATCAAGTATCATCAGTATCTCAACAGCATATCATAAAACTGAGAGTGCGTGCAATGCATGTATCAACATCAATAATCATGCTCAATATCACAAGTACCAACAATGGGTACGCCAATAATATATCCGATCACAAATACCAATAGTGGGTATGCCAACGATATATCCTATCACAAATACCAACAGTGGGTATGCCAACAATATAACCAGATCACAAGTACCAACAGTGGGTACACCCACAATATCGTAATCAAGATGATAAAATAGAATCTTACATCTATTAACAACTCATGGCATCAAGCCAACACAATAGAACAATCAAATCACAACATAACGGGGTGGCTAGCCCAAAACACACAACAGGGCCCAACCTAAGACATTATCCATCCTAACTTCATACCTGAAGGTTCACATGCTGTCTCCGACAATATGATCTAAATATATGCTTCGCCATACGAAGTCTCACCAAGGGTAAGCCATAACCTACTTGGATGGTCGAACCGCAACACCAATAACTCACTTCTTTGCCTTGCCTTTCCGCTGAACCTCAGAACCAAAGTAGTCTAAGCATAATCGAAATCTAGATTAGAAATCATGAAGAATGATACTAATATTACTACTATTCCATTTAGGTCAATTCTAACACTAGAAATTAGGGAAACTGGTCCACAAGGGCAAAACAGGAAATTCGGAAGCAAAACACCAAATTAAGCACTAGCTGATCATAACTCAACCACTAATGGCTAAATTAAGTCATAGATTTACCCAATTTCAAATTTAAAGTAAAACCCCCAATTTGGGTATAAACCCTAACTCTTTGATTTCAAAATTCAACACTTGAAATGGAAGATATATGATTAATAAGCTTAGATTCATCAAAATCTAACATAAACACCATCAATTTCATCATTAATAAGCCTAGGGAAAAGTTCATCAAAACCCTCTTCCAACTTCCATTACTAAGGGATTATTAAAGGAAAGGGGGAATCTATGATGATTAGGATTAAAGGAAGAGTAAAGGAATTAGCAAGATTTACCTCTAAGAATATTCCCAAAATATCTCCAAGAACAGTCCTCAAAAGCTCTAATTTCGAAATGGGAGTAAATGAGGGTCTAAAGGCTTTTAACACTTCATTAATTACACAAACTGCCCGTCATTAGCTTTAGCATCACTGGGACCGCCCCAGCAGTACCGCTCCACCGGTCACTCGACCGCTCAATAGCGGTCAAGAGCAAAATTAATTAACCGCTGCCGCGGTGCTGGTGCTGCCAAAACGGGCACCAGACACCAGAAACTTACCCAAGTTTCACCATTTGATCCAATTTTTCGACTAATTCCTGAGGTCATCTGGTCATAGACCATACACATAGAGACACATAAAAACACACTATGAACGTGCCCGTGGCCTCAAAATTTCAAACGGAGGTCTCGTTGACCGAGTCAACCCCTGACGCCTTAATTCCAATTTCCAACCCAAGTCCCAAAATGCATCCGATTGCATTGGGAACCAAACCAAATACACATACAAGTTCTAAACGACCATCCAGGCCTCTCGGAATTGACGGAGTTTTGAAAAAGGTCCGTTTACCCAAAAGTCAACTTTGGGTCAACCATTTTTCACTTGAAGCCTATATTTTGCATAAATTGCCCGAATCCAGTCTAGGCACCTCGGGAAGCATGCCAACGGTCCCTTCGGGTCAAAATGAGCTAATCAATGCTCGAAAAAGGGCGAAAATACTGGAACGACTATAACGACCAAACGGGTCGTTACACTAATAAATCGAGGGGTGGGGGCAAGAAAATAATAACAAGCCTCCTCATCCTCCCGGAGAGCACAAGCACTGCGTGGAACCTGTCCCCTAGTCTAAAGAGGGGACAAGGAATACCCCCTCACCTGAAATCCCTGATGCTCTTGAGAGGGGCAGACGGAAGGGAGTTGAGAAGAAGCGGTTCACCAAACCAGGTTCTAGGGAATTGTATTAAGCTCAAAACTATCAAGGATGATGGGAATGAGACTCGGGCTTTGAACGCGGAAAAACAGGTGACTTTGAATGGTCTGCAAGACATGTGCCTGGGTATTATCCGTAAGCTGAAGGCATTGAGATGGAACTACTTCATGCAACCCGTCGAGTATTGCCCAGTTCTTGTGAGGGAATTTTATGTTGCGTACGGGGCAATGTTAAATGCAAAAATTAGCTGTCGCCAACCCAAAAAGAATCTTGAACACCTCAACTGGATCTCGGTTCGAGGTACTGATATTGATTGCTCAGCGGATCTGATTGGTACTATCATTTATGAGCAAAGAGAAGGTGACCGTGTGGAAGGATAGCCTCCACATACCTCCAAATATCATTAAAGGATGACAGAACCAGAGGATCAGCGTGCTTGGGTGGCTTCAATTATTGCATCTGGGATATTAGACTAGATAGACCAAAAGTTAAAATTCATAAGAACACTCTCAACCTCGAGGTAAAAATTTGGCTACCTCTAGTGTCCTCGAGGGTGATGCCTTCCAAGAATCACACTGACATATCCATTGAGAAGTGTATTCTTATTGCTTCCCTCATGTCTGGGTTTCTTGTTGATATGGGGGTGATTATCAGGAATGAGATTAAGGATCGATCCACACAGAAAAACACTTCGCTACCTTTTCCTTTCTTTATCACAGAGTTATGCCGGAGGGCCAATGTGCGTAAGATTGATAGGTTGGATAGGATAGTCAAGGCTAACCAAGAAGTTGATATCACCATATTAGAACCAGGTAGCAAAAAGAGGAAGAGAACTACGGAGCAACCAAGTGCCTCGGCGACCATGCTTGATACTCAAATCCTTGACTTCGAGGGACAGGCCACTGTTACTACCATTACTGCTCCTAGTTTTGGGCCCTCCACGGGTCCAACCACATCTTTGAGGCCTGTGCCTCCGACTGCTCCATCCACCACTGAGGATCCTTCTGTTTCCATTCCTGTCTCTACTTCAGCTTCCCGTGGGTACGAGATCGCTAATGAGGGTATGCAGTTGATTAGAGCGGCGGATGCCAAGGTGAATTAACTTGTGGGCTGCATCCTTGACTATGTCAAAGAGACAATAGAAGTAACTATGATACCACATACAGAGGCAGTAAAAAATGAGCAAGCACAGATAAAAGAGCGAGTACAGGTAATTAAGCATAGATTGGAGCGCATTAAGGATGGTGGTGATGATGGCCTTTTAGCCATTCCGGCAGACCTGAAAAAGGTCAAGGCAGATGTTCAGGGGTTGAAAATCCCAAACATAGAGTTTGGTGCACCCATTCTACCATCGGCACGTACTACTTGCCTACTAGATCTACTGTTTTCGGGTCACTGACCATTGGTTGATGAGTTATATAAAGAGAAAGAAGAAAATGAGAAGGAAGAAGAAGGGGATGAAGTGAGTGTGGAAGAATCTGAGGATGAGGTGGATGTTGACCCAATCAGTGAGACATTGCAGGAGGCCCGAGCTAGAGAGAAACTTGAGACAGCCCGCCGTAAGGCACTTGTAGCAGGTATTGATGAGGCCGAGTTTGACACTGTCGTTCTTGCGCGAGCGATCTTCAAGGAGAGCATGGGCACCGAGGGCGCACCACATCCCTCCTCGGGCGGCGAGGCCGCATTTCCTCCGCTCCCCTGCCGATATGCCACTCCCCAGCCCCGCCGGTCCCCGAGACCTTCACACCTCCACCTGCGAAGCCTTCGAGTGGTGACCCTGCTGAGACTGCACCTATGATTGTCCCACCTTCGGAGATGCTTCCTGCTGATCAAACTCCCCCTCTCCACATGGAGTCTAATGTTGCTCCCTCTAACTCCACTCAATCAGAGGCTTAACACGTCCCAGGGAGATACTCACCTCATGTTTTACAGTTAATGCATGCCTATTTTATTGGGGGTGGGGGTAGCTCATGTTTTATGTGTGGGATTGTGGATGTTTTTGGCGCTCTTGGGTTTTCTTTGCCAGTGTTCTTTCCGGAGAGTTTTTATTTTTTGTTGAACCTGGAATGTTTAGATAGTGTTAATTGTATCGTTTTTTGTTGTGAATATAGCAAAGTATCTTGACCTATATGGTGATGGTTTGATCAGTTTATGGCATGTATGTTTTCATTTTGTTTTGATAATATGCCTCTCAAAAAAATTGTTTTTAGTATGAATAAGTCCTTAAGGGGAATAGCATAACTGACATGACTCATTTGAGTGACATATTTTTTACTAAAAAGTTATCTTTTTTCTGCCTTGAATTCTTGGTTGAGAAGTGATTTTAAAAAAAACAGTGAAGTAATCGATGTGTCATATGTTGTGATGTGTTGTCATTTAAGTCTTGTGCAGGATTGTGATCTAGAACTTTCCTGGAAAGTGTCTCAAGACGAAATCCTAAACTACACTTTGTTTGAAAGAGGATATTAGGATTTCCTTGGATCGTTACTAAGCCTTAAATTTCCTACCCATTGCATGTTTTCCCTAGACAACCCTTTTTGAGCTTCGATACTTTTTCTTTTGTGACAGCCATATTACAAGCCTTACCTGTTTGTTCATATTGACTCATCTTTTGGCACCCTACCTCCCTAAGTGATTCGAAAATGAAGACATCGGCTAAAATGCCTCAGTTTGAGGGTGGCAATTGGTAATTGGTGATGTGGAAGCGGCTTAAGAGATTAAAAAAAAATTACTGTGTAAATAATATCTATATCTATATTATTGTGTAAATAATGGTTGTGACTAAAGGAATGACTAATGGGTGGTATGAAAAGATGGAGAAATAATCGAATTTTGTGAAGAATGTGTGTTTGGTATTGCTTAGGGAGGTTTCAAGTCACTCTTATCCAAAATACATCCCACCTTGACCTTAAGCCTTCAATACAACCCACAAGACCTAATTGATTTTGAACAAGGTGTGTTTACATTAGTGGAGAAATACTTAAAGGGCAAGCTTATGGCATCACATTTGTGCACTTGTACATGTTCTTTGTAAGTGTGAGTTGTTCTCTTGTCTTTCGTCTTTTATCCCATTTGTTGTTGTGAATATATGTGTTTTGGGAATTTCTTCGATCTTTTGTGAGGACATGTGGATGACAAAGCTTAATGAAAGAATTGCTTCTTGGCTTAGAATTCGAAACCACTTCCTTAAAGCTAATAATATTGTGTCACCGAGTGAAGCGATTGGTTAATGCTCGACCTTTGAGTGAATGCACCATGTTTTGCAAAAAAAATAATGAAGGGTAATCATATCTTGAATGCATGCTTGTAACGATCACTAGGACCATCACAACCATTACTACCTTTAAAATGCTAGAACACCTGTCGTGTGCTACAGTTTAGTTTGAGTTGCTTGAGGACAAGCAAAAGTATAAGTTTAGGGGTGTTGATGTGCCGTGAAATTATGGCACATTAGATGCCAATTCCTTAGGCTTTTGTGACTCGTCAAGCACTTTTGGTGTTACTTTTCGTATGTTTGTGTTGATTTGTAGGATAACAGGTTCGGAGAGCATAATGAAGTAAATTGAAGCAAAACAAGCCAAACTGCAAGCCGCATGTGCTGCAGCAAGTTTGTACAGTGATTTTGGAATTTTGAAAAAATTGGATGCAGCATCTGCGAGTAGCACCTGCAAGACGCAGATGTCACCTGCGAGATGCATCCATGAATGCAGGTGCTGCAAGATATTTCTCTATAGTGCAAGACCTGCGAGAATTTTGCGACATGCAGGCAGGCGCGCAGGGATATTTTTGTCCACAATTTGTTCTCGTTTTGGAAGCCTATAATACTCTCCTAGGGTTTTGTAAAACAGATTCTATACTATATTTTGTTGTCTTTTTGTGGAGGCTACATTGAATATTGGTTATTGAAACTTTAAAGAGGAATCTTCCACTTTTTGTTGGAATCTTCCATTAACTTTGTAAGCATTTATGAATACCTTATCTACTTTTGTCTTTTACTTAATGGAAATGAGTAGCTAAATACATTAACTAAGGTTGTGGGACTAAATGTGTTAGTTATGTGATTGGGTTTCATAGTGACACTTCATTTTTATGTTAAAGATGTATTCTATCAACTTTTCATGCTTTAATGCCTCTTAATGGTTGCAAACATTACTTGTGCCTAAGCACTTTTACTTTGCTTGAAAAAGAAAGTGAAACTTAGGAAAAGAGTTAGATAGCAAGTATTTGGGTCATTAAGTCCATCTAATAGCTTGATCTAGAGATAGGAAAGCTAACTTGAAACAAAATGGGTGTTCACATTTTCCACATTCTAAGGCTTGAGAAAGGTTAGTAATGATATTTATCAATTTGGTTGAGAGACTTTTGATAAAGCTACCTAACCCATGTTTAATTGCATCTAGACATTTAAAGAAGTTGAATTGATACACATTCACATTACTTTCCATTGGAACCGCAACCTTAGTCTCTTTTACTAACAGTTTACATTATAACGACTCTTAGAAATTAATGATCAAACTTGAAACCAATCATTATTATATTCCCCTTTCCCTTGAAATATAGACTAATAGTCGAGAGTTACACTTAGCAAGTACATTTCTTCATTGTATTCTTTGTAGGATTCGACCCCAACCTTGTTGGGTTTTATATTTGACAACGACCGCTTACTCCTAATATTAAAGGTGTAATTTGAGCGTATCAACGACGCTTACTTATCCTTTGTTAAACATAGCATAAATACTTATAACCTCAAAAATAATCTTGTCCTTGAACTTATGTCGATTAACTGACGATAAATACAACGTACAAAAGTACGGGATGTAACAGTTTGGGTTGCCAGAAAGTGCTAAGATAGTTTTCCTCATGAATTCCATCTCCTCCATCCTGACCATTGTTGCTTCCTCACGATCTGCATTTCTTCTTCGGTAGTCTCGTCAAAAGGCGTTGTTTCCTCTGTAACTCGTTGATTTAAACTGTTTTTCGGGACAGTTGCTCCATCATTTATCCCGATTGTGAGATGAGTTTTGTCATCAGTAGTGTTTGTCAAATCTGCAAAGAATTGAATCTAACAACAAGATCTAAAGTGAATTAGTGTAATTGACAGGGTCATAATGATACCACAATTGTCCTGGCCCCACGGTGGGCGCCAAACTGTTTACCCGTAAAATCGGTACAGTTGAATTTATATACATGGTCAAGGACAAATGGATCAAAGTGACTAGAATATCAATATAATTTGCAATAGAAATTATTATAAACGAAATGTAATCGAAAGTAAAGAGTTAGAATAGCCTGAGCCTTGATGAAGAGTATCTGGGCAAGCTATACGTCAAAAGCTTCTCAAGAACAATCAAGACCAAGAATAAAGAAATTGGTTTAAGAGTATTTGTTTTCTATTAGATTTCAGATGCCCTTTACAATGAAATGAGAAACTCTATTTATACTTGAGCTATGGGTTGCATGATCCACAAATCATGCCCCCTTAATTACCAATATTTATGCTGAAATAAAAGGTAATTAAGAGGTGATAAAGGCTAATAAAGGCTTCAAGAATCTTGTGGGTGTTCTGTAATGGCTATGCATTGAATGACGTTTGACCAAAGGAGTTGACATGCTTTTCCGGACCCTTTATAGTTTTTTTCTTCGGTAGCGGTTACCAAATTAGTTCTCCAGAGCGTCGTGTGCTTTCTCAGATCCCCTCGCTTGCTGACTTGAATTTAACCTGTCACAATTGCCACATATCATCTTTTGATATGTCCACTTATTGTCTATGAATTTTGCCCCATACAGACCTATCTACTAATGTTATCGGTAGCTCGTCAAAAGTAAAAATTCGGACTTTGGACAATGTCTTCTTAAAAGGTATTGCCTTAAGTTCCTTATAGAATTTTATTTGGTTTCATTCAAACAAGAAAAAAATCAACAACCATATCCGCTGCTCAAATTTTACAATCAAATTAAAAGGCTTACTGCTATCTTCTGGCATGCAATGAATTTGACTTAAAGTTAACAAAAAGAAATCCTTGAATCACAGGTAACTCGAGGCATTCCTATACCATTCTTTACCCTAAAAAATTAGGTGACACTTGACTTTAAACAAATATTTCTACTAATCTAGCCTCCTCCGCGGTAGCGACGAAGATACTTCGAATCGAGTAGCTCCAAAATTTAATTTTATCCGTGTGCGTATGCATAGCTAGTCGATACAAACACTGGCACTAATCATTGTATAAGTAGGATTACGACAATTAATCGATACCGATTGTGCAGATCCTTGCATACGGTACTGTTCCTTTATACCTTGGCTGCCAACAAATGGTATTAGAAATATATTAACTTGTTGTTTGTTGACATAACTATGATAATAACGTTGAAATGTGAATAGTTTTGATAGATGCGAATAAATTAGTCATCTGGGGGTATATTTTAGAGTTGCAAAAAATTCAACAAACAATATATATATATATATATAAAAGGGAGAATATCCATTCTTTGGAGTCCTCACATGAATTATTGGTTCTTTTTAGCCCTAATTGATGTTTTTATGACTTCGTAAATCATCACATTTTTGTAAATTTTAATAACTTAAGGGCTCTTTTCATGCCACTAACATAATGATGTCATGAAAAAGGTTATAGTGGACCACCCCACAAAGCATACTCATTCATATTTGAGTCTTTTATGTGAAAATATCATTACTTTATTTTAAATTATGCTTCTCCTTAAAAATTTGTTATAGACATGTAAAGAATTATCATGCCATTCAAATTCTATCTTAATATAGGCTTAATTATTAAATTAAAACATTATTATTATAATATTTTTATTATTTATTGATGTTGTTTATCATTTATCATTGCTATTTAAAAAATTTATTCATCCGATTAGACGTAAATTTCATTTATTCTCTCCTGTAATTTTGTGTGGTACATGATGACAAACATAAGTAGTAACAAAGATTTCACTTAAATTAGGATTAATTTTTAAATTAAAAGAATAAACACAAATGACTTATATCATTGTTAAATACTTCAAAAATATATCAAAAATATAAGTTATAATCCTTCCATCTCAATCGGAAAATAAATTCCGAAGTACGGTAGTTAATTAATCAAGTTTTACATGCGTACACTTTTAACATAAAATTTATCTAACAAATTACTATATTAATAAAAGGAATTATAAAACATTATTTTTATATATATTCTGAAAATGTTTGAAGAAATATTGTAGTTAAAGAAAATACAATTTGATCTCAAAACAGTAATAATACTAGAACATTGCATAAAGTATATGTTTTAATTTTTTAAATATTAAAGTATTTTGCAAAATATTGCATAGTCAATATTTATATAATTTAGGATAAAATATTTAAGTTCAACACATGAAAAAGTTATTACAATGTAGATTTCATTAAAATAAAAACAATTTAACTTATTGACTTTTCGGTATTCTTTTGTGTGGTTCAACATGAAAGGAACATCTACAAAGGTATATTGCAAAATCGAGATTTTTAATTATCTATATTTATTTATAAGTTAAATTTATTGATATTATTCATAAAATAATATTTTTGCGTTAAGTATTTTTGACATTAATTGGATACTGTAATATCTTTTGGTGAAAAATAAGTTAGCCACTATGGTTCAATTCGAAGAAACAAATGAGATTAATTAAATATATATAAAAGGCTCAATTTGGATTATCAGAGACTTTAATCTTAAAAAGTTTCAGTAAAATGGAAATAACAAGAGCTTTCAATTGTTTGATTTTAAAAAGAAAAGTAATATAGAAATTAAGAAAATGTTTTCTTTTGACTTTTAAATACGTTTTTATATTTTAATATTTTAGAAGTCTTTCGAAAGTGTCAAACTGATGTTACAAAAACGAAGAAGCAAGAGCAGAAAAAATTTAAAACATATCTATGAATTGAAATTTTAACGTAATAACACTATATATATATTTGAAACTTTCTTTTTCGAAGCCGCTAAAGAGATTTTACTAAATTTGTAATTGTTGCATCAATAAAAAGCAAAATATAGATAATTCAGAATTTAGGTAAGGATTGAATAATGAAGAAGATGATGATCCACATGACTTTGGAAGGAGGAGTACGTAAGGAAATTACTTATGCTTTCAATACTACCTACAGCTAAACTAGAGATATCCACAAACCAAAGCATTAAATTAATGAATCTTTGATCCCAATACATGTCATAACAAGTTACTCGCTATTTACTTCAAATTATTAAATAAATTACCTATTATTACTATATAATGTATAAATGATTTAATTATATAAATTTAATCCATATGATAAACTTAAACTTTTTTTCCCGGAAACCGAAGGACTTTCACCTCCCGTGGTGGCGCGATAAACTTAAACTGATTGACTACTCCCTCTATTTCAAAATAAGTGGTGTTTTTAGCTTGGGCATACCCCTTAAGAAAACCACTCATTCCTCGAAAGTAAAATGTATTTTTACTAACTTACCTTTAATAAATATATTGAAAAAGATGTAACTCTTTAGTTCATTGATTATGTAAAACTCTTGTTATTTAAAAAAGGGTAAATTTAAAAAATCTCATTAATGCCTTCTTAATTATATAAAATATTATTTATTTTGAAATAAAATAAAAAGATAAAAATAGCACTTAGTTTGAAAAGAAGAGAGTAACATATTGTAATTATATATCTTCTCAAACAAGTAGGGATCTACTCGAATGTAAAAGCACATGGGTGGGTTCCATTATCCGCTGATTGAACTTCTTTAAACTTTGACCTTTTAAAATTTTTTGACAGAGCAACCACTATAAATGATTTGATACATACCATTACTTTTGTAATTATATCTACCTAACCAGTTCGTATGATTGCATTATCTTTATGTTTATTTCCAGGTAATATTAATTTAGGGGTCGTTTGGTATCAGCTGGGATATTTCAATATTAATTTTCGTATTAGTTTTATATCATATTTGATAGAAGGTATTAATTTTGTACCATATTTTATATTTTCTACCAAATAAAGTATAAAATGAAGCACAATCTTAAGGATGAGATATCCCACCTTATCCCATTAATTTTGGGATTACTTTATCCAGATGCGGAGCCAGGATTTGATGCTTGTGGGTTCGGAGTTCTAATTCTTTAAAGTTACTAGGTTCTTAATTAATAATTTGTACATATTTGACAAAAATTTTAATAAAAATATATGATTCGGACAAAATTTCAGGTTGGAACCCACACCCTAAGGGCTGGCTCCGCCCCTGACTTTGTCCCATCTCCCAAATGAGATAAATTAGTCCCAAGATTATAATCCTAGAATTATAATCCTGAAATAATTTAATCCGTGTACCAAACGACCCTTTATGGTTAAATTATGATCTGGCCATTAAAAAGGGAACTAATAATGATTCAACTTGTGACGTCGACTTCTACGTTTTACCATCATCTTTTAATGCTTGTAGTTGAAACCAATTAAGTCTTGTATATCAAACTAGAGCATAAGGTTCATTTCATTAAGACCCTCCAATTTGTTCATAATTATATTTTTGCTTTCTCTAATGTAGTAATTACGAAACTAGTTCTATATTTGTGTGCTTATCTAAGGCACGAGTAAGAACTTCTTTATTTTATGGAAAATTCTAAGCGTAGCTGGTGAAATAAAGTGGTTCACTTCTAACATGAAACTAGCTTGGCTACAGACTGCGAGGATGAGCTTGTTTCATAAACTTTCTAAACTTATTTCTGATCATTATACTACAATTGTTTATATTTTATACAAGACAAAAAGAGAGATCATATAGGATTTTATGTTTTACTAATCATTAATTACACAAAAAAATAAGCCTTTGAAGTTTTATTATGTAGCTAAAATCCATGGAACTATGTCAAACACTAACATAGATAAAAATAATGTTTTATATAAGAAGGAAAATTGGAAAAATATATGACATTCAGTCACATACACATTGCTATTAGTGGTGATATCCGATCACTTTACCAACAACATATATATATATATATATATATATATATATAACCAAATATTCTTTCTAAATAATACTAATATATTTGCGTGTTTATATTGATACTGCTTAAAAATAATGTAGAGTACATATTAATTTGAGAAAGAAAGTAAAGTCTTATAATCCCGATAGGCCCACTGTCACGCCCCAAATCTAGAGAGGTGTGGCCAGTAACCGGTGCCACACTCAGCCCGAGCGAACCACTCTGAATCTATAACTCTTGAGGGGTAATCCTCAACTTAGGCCGACAAGGCCTACCTTACAAACAAACAATATCAACCAAATTTTAAGTAAGGCCACACTCTATATATATATATATATATATATATATATATATATATATATATATATATATATATATATATATGTATATAAAAGACTCTGCTAACTCATCCGAACGCACACACACCCAAAATATATATATACTGAGCAAGCCGATGAGGCCGCTATGAACGTACACAACAAACAGTATCAAAGTAGACATATACAAGGCCGGCCAATGGTACTAGTCAAATATGAAACACTTAGATTTTAGAACGTAGCGAGGGAAGTGAAATCATGAATATCAAAAATGTGAGGGTGAATCTATAATTTTTAAAACTTGTGGTTGCCTTGGTAAATAGTCAAATATGAAACACCTAGTAATAAACTAAAGAACTGAAAAATTTAGAAAAGAAATACTTTATTGACTTTATCCTTGAAGCTTAGATAAATTGATAGTTCACAACACACGACAATGAAAGTGTATAAAATCAACTAGCATCAATCCCTACCGGGCAGATCCTTCAAAAACTTCTCTTTCATAAAAGGCCATGGCATATCAAATTGAATTAATAGCCACAGCCACAACTACAGTCACAGTCTTCTTAATTTGCGGTATAAAATTCCGGTGGTTCCGCCGTGACGACCACCGCCTACCGCCACCATTTACCGTCGTCGACAATTTGGACGGCGCACATTACTGCGTCGTGTGCATCCACGACGCGAAATGTGGTGAAAAGTGCCGGAAGCTGCCAAAATGTGGACATGTTTTTCATGTCAAGTGTGTTGATATGTGGTTACAGTCTCATTGGACGTGTCCACTTTGCAGAGGGAAAGTGTCCGATCATCAACAAAGTGAAAGAGGAGTATTTTCTTATCTAGTTTCCCGTTCTGAGGATTTTCTGTCCAAAATTTGCAATCCGCTCAATGAAGAGATTATGCGGATGTTGTTTGAAAACGCATTTGCAAGTCCATGATAAGTAGTATATTCCCTCTCTTCCGTTTCAATTTATGTAACATTTTTCACTTTTTGAGAGTTGTACAAGAAAATTTGTTACCGCATTATTGGTATGCTCTTTAAATATTTTAAATTGTTAATTCTTTTAATGTGTAAATACTTTTTATATAATTTCTAAATATGTAAATTACTCTTCAAAAAAACTAACTATTATTTGTCTGGATTAACGATCAAAATAAAAAAATTTGACTCTCAAAATTCAAGTGATGTCACGTAAATTGGTAGGGAGGGAGTAGTTCTTTTGGAGTTCTGCTGGGTTTCATTTTCCTTTTTATTATTATACATTGGGGGATCAGGAATGGGCCAGGAAAGCTGGAAGGAGACGGTAAGGATTAAACTCCCGCGTATAGCCTGAGTTTCATTTTTTTTTTTCTTTTCTGGCAAATGATTTATTGGTTTTTTTTTTTTACTAGTATTTCTTACATAAGTTTTATAGCTAAAAGGGTACTTCTGATGTTGTTCATGTGTTAAAGTGGATATTGTAAATTGAGTTGGAATATATTACTTTTAAAGAAGTTTCGAAGTGTCGAATTGTTTAAATAATTAGAATTTGCGTTGAGTGGTTATCCTGGACAGCCGAACCAAATTGGGTATCATCAATTTGTTCCAGAGCTGGCTTCAGCTAATTCACCCTTAGTAGTCCATATACATTAATATATATTAATTAAAAAAATTAATATATTGATGTATATATTCACTTCACTAAATTACTTAACTACACAGTAAGTTACATTAATTTGATGTTAACACGCGGTTCGAATAAATATTAACCAAATGTTAAAAAGAAATCCAATTCATGGCTGATGATATCATCTTGTGAAAGAAGTTACAATCGATGACCTGGCTAAAGTTTTAGCACCATGATATGGCTTAGTCAAGTTATGTAGAATATGGGACAATCAATTATTGATGAACGTTGCGATAATATGATAAGTTGAAGTGTAGTGGGGACAGCCAAATCAAAAATGCATCAGTTAGATTGTGGCTAGATTTCAACTATAAGATCGGAAAAACTGACGTGTTTATCAATAAGAATACTGTTTATCCCTAAAAAGGTAACAATTAAATTTGTATGCAGTTTAAAGGATACGTAGTTTGATTAGTTGTCCACGTAATGGAACAATAAATAACAATCAATTGAATATAACAAATAAAGAGAATAATAGCCTGTATCGTGTATAACTTTGCTGGAAAATTGGTCCGGTCCGGAATATAGAACTGTGAACCCGAGCCAAATTAAAAGAGCTTGAAACTTTTAGGAGAGATGTTACAGAGTAAGTGTAATCAGCGTAAAAAATCAGAGGGTTTCAGCCCCTTTTATAGTACAAGAATGGGCCCCCTCCTTAACCCTAAAAGCCTGCTAAAACCCTAATACTAACGACGACGCCTCCATAGCTGTCCGCGTAACGGACTGCGTAACGAGAGGGGAGACATTCAGCCCGTAACGGATTTCTCGAATGTGTTGACTGGCATCTCTTCGGTCTCTGGTGTCACTTCGGTTTAGTGGGCAAATGACTCTTCGGACATTAATTCATCTGAACCACCGAACTCAATCCAACGCCACATCTGTCGGAGTTCAAATTTTACTCCGACCCCTCGTGGCGCTTTACACCATTTTTTAGCATATACAGATAGTCCCACACTTCCAGGATCAAAGTTTATCGGAGTGATGGGAAGTGGAGTGATAACCTCGATATCTTCTCTTGTAAGTTTCGAAATAGACGGGAAAACAAACGTCCTTTCACATCACGTTTGTCTGACTTTAGACACGTGTCTCTTCCTGATTGGACGTCCCTTCGATTCTCGAATCGAAGCGTTTCGCCATAATTACTCTCCCCCTATAAAAGTCTGTTTCCCTTTATTTTACTACTCGATTACTTACTCCTCGAACCTTGTTCTTGCCTTTCTTCAAACCTCCATCTGTAACCTTTAAATCTTCATCTTTCCCTGAGAATCTCCATATAAACCTTCAAACATTCATCTGAAACCTTCAAATCATCATATTTTCCTGTATATCTTCATATCAATATTCTAATCTTCATCAGAAACCTTCAAATCTTCATAAAATGGCTACGAACTCCCTATCTTCTTCTAGAAACGCTTCACCGGCTGCTTCTCCATGTTCGGCGGCTGACGTCGTTGCTAGCCCCAAGGCTAGCGCTCGAGTCGATCCCTTCGAACCTCAGCCACAAAATGTTCTCCCTGCACACTTCCACTTCGACACCGAGTTCGCTGTCTAGACAGATGTGAAAAAGCCCGACAGGGGCTTTGATGTCCGATAATATCCTTCTTCGATCAAGGCAACGTACCTCCCGCGAGTCCGAACTGAATGTGGTTGGATAAATCGTCTTTCAGAGATCATTGTTTCGGGTCGGGACGACAACATCACCACCTTCGTGGAGGGATACTCAAATGTTTAAACTTATCCTTCACCTTCAAACTTGACCCCAGGATTGATCAGGTCATTTTTGATATGTGCCAAACGTATAATTTGTGCCTCGGACAAATTGGCCCGAATGTTTAGAGGATCGTAACTTGCCTCCAATTTTTGGCGAACAACATCAACGTGGAATTCACTTTGCACCATTTGATCCGGCTGTATTGTCCGCGTGTCTTCCGTGGTGGAGTTGTAAAGCTTTCCAAATGAGGGAAGCACCCTATCCTCTCCAAAGTCGATGAGAACAGAGATCGAGATTGGGTGGAACGTTTTGTCAGGGTCAAAACTGCAGAGATAATTCCAGAGGGATTCATGCCATTCCCCGAACGGTGGAACGATAAATGTAAGCAACATAAACCTTTACTTTCTCCGTGTGCTTTTAACTGTTCATCTAATTTTCTCTTTTATTTCAGCCGCTGCATGGATCCCGAAGGAAATAGAAAATTTCCACGATTGGGTAGAGGGCATTATATGCCAATGCCCGTATCAACTACGCACGTGGAAAGAGCTATTCGACAAGAAGTGGGTAGCAAAAAATCATGGTAAGTGAATCTCTTTCTTTTTTTTTTCTTTTTTTCTTTTTCTTTTTGTTGTGTGTTCTTCCCTTCATTCATCCTTTTCTCTAACTTTGACATCTTTCTTAGGCTTGCCGAAGGGTTCCGTAATCCCAAGGCCTGAACCAACTGATGCCCCTCCCACGCCAATTTCGGAGTTTGATCCGTCGGACTAAGCGCAGCTCATTGCCGAGACAAAGGAGAAGAAAAAGAAGGCCAAGTCCTCCAAGCCCCCGACGTCATCTTCGGTGGGTCAAAAAAGAAAAAAAAGCTCCAAGGGTGTTGGCGGCACTTCAGGAGTTTGGGGTTTGAGGGACTCCCTGGACGATGATGTTCTGATAGTGAGAGTCAGCACTGGCTCCGCCACAATGCTGCCGCCGAGAAGGAACCTGCTTCGGTAGATATTCCGGATGAAAATGTTATCGCCAGTTCGACCAATCCTGCTGGCGCTAGCATGGCTGGAAACTTTTGAATCCCCATCATCAATCACTGGCCCTGTTGAAGATCGTCTCGCCCGAGGTAGAGACTGTCGTAGTTGAGAATGACACATCTCTCTAAATGTGAGCACAAACCCGAGGGCCGGCGGTGCCGAATTAACTCCCTCTTCACCTCCTGCTATACCTTTACGTTCCCCAATGATGGGGTTGCTACCACGTCTGCTGTGATAGCCGATGCCTCCGAGTATGGCCACCTCGCTATTCCACAAGGATCGAGGGAGTCTTCCCCCAGGATATTCGAATCTGACTCACGGTTGAAGCTCGTGGAGACCTTTCCGGCTCTGAGCGTCGACCCAAAAAGAACGAGGTTGGTCACCATTATCGTTCTCGAGGACACCAGCTTCTTGTCCCGACTTGTCGGGGTAGCCAGTTATCTCTGCCCCTTCGTGTCAGACTCTGATAGTGAAAAAATGGGGTGAGTCTCCTAGCAATGTCTCTTTAACGAGAGCACGCATGCTGCCAACCGGGTAAACATTCTATCCTTCCAAAAATTTATTTGTTTCGAGTAACTCTCATTGCCTGCTGATTTTTAACTTTGTTCTCTTTTGCAATCTATCGTGCTCGAGAACGAAGGTTTTATTCGAGCCATATGGGATATGGATGATCTGCGGGGCCAGTTGGTGCCCAAGGTCGGGAAATCGAGAAGTTCAAACTTTTCCTACAGCAAAAAAAAGACCAGCTGCGTTAGGTTGGTGACCCTTCGACCCTCAGACCCGAGCTTGTTGAAGCTAAAGAGAAAACCCTCCGAGCAAAGAACGATCTTAAGGACATGATTGAGAAAAATAAGGTCCTCGAGGCAGACAATAGGCAGCTCAACCAGGAGGCCTCTGATTTTACTAGGCAGTTCGAGGAGCAGCAGGCCACTATTGCCACTGAGGCAAGAACTGGACTCTCTCAAGGACAAGGATATTAGCATGGGGGAGACGTTTACCCAGATTGAGGCCGAGAGGGCCTCCGAGAAAGAATTCTTGAGGGTTGCCCAGGAAAAGGCTAAAAGCTGGGGCAAAGCCATCGAAGAACTCAGGGGTGAGCTCCAAACTTCTGCCCAAACCCTTGACACCCTAAGTCAAAGGAATACCGAGCTGACGGCCTAACTGTAGCAAGACTTGGTCGAAAGGAACCATGCCCGTGATGATATTGAAGCGGCCAAGGCTCGGTTCGTGTTAAAGGTTGAGCATGAGAGGTGGAAATCTCAGAGGGCTACTTTGGAAGAAGCTCAGGGTGGCATTGAGAACATTGCTGCCAAAATAGAGGAGGCGAGGGTAGTAGAGAGTAAAGCTCAGAAAATACTCCTCGAGAATAACTCAGAGGATGATCCCAAAGGCTCCGGCTCTGATGGTTCGGATTCCTCTTCGGAGGATTAGATAGGCTTAGAAAGCCTTTATATTTTCTTTTGATTTCTTTGTAAGTTTCTCAAGGTCGGTCTTCCGCCTTCTGTTTATATAAAATGAAAACTTTGGTTCGACTTTATTCTGTCGGTGTTTGCTTCTTGAGCATTCTTCAGCTTTCAATACTTAACTAAATAAGATTTAATTTTTTGAATTGGATAACATTAATGACGTTACCTTGCCTGAGTATGCACTAGGCTCGACCTTGAGTAAATCTTAAAAGTTTTCATCTTAACGAAATTTTGAACCAACTTAATTTAAAAGTTTTAGACTCATTTTACACCGTGTCTTTTCTATTGGTGATCGTCTTTTGAAGGCTTTTTTGTAAGGGCCTTTCTTTTATGCTTGTGAATTCGGACATCTCCAAACCACTTCGGGCATATAAGTTTTAATTGCTTCTAACCTTTATAGATTATTTGAAGTCTTTACAAATTAGGCTTAGTGCACTATGACTTTAGTGCCTTCGTTTTGTTTCATCTATTTTGTGACGACAGTCCCCAGTCGAGGGTAGCCCATGGGCTTCAAAGATTAATTGCTTAGGAATGTTAAATGAATATTCACGCAAGAGTACAGTTGACACAACTTTTAACCGAAGTGATCTTCTCATTTCAAACATTTGTCTCGTACAAACAACTAGGACGATTCATTTAATTTTTTCTGCCCTTACTGTAGCAAGTAAACTAGCCGGGCACGATTAATTAGATCGTTTGTCCCTTAAAACAAATCCTAGACCAGAAGGTGAAAAAAATGAAAAAAATATCTGGCTTCTTTGAGCGACCTCGAACTTGTCCAGGGTATGGCAGTCCCCTAGTGTTTGTGTTCGAAGTATGAGAAGTCGAACACTATAAAAGTCGACGCTGGGCAGTCCCCAGTCCCCAACACTTTGCTGGTCTTCTATATGAAAGTAACACGTTGTACATTGTTGCCTCGTTAAAAACCTTGCTAGAAAACCCAACCGGGACAAAATCAAGCTAAGGAAAAAAAAGTGCAACACACGTTTTCAGACCTAATTCTAACCTTTTGAACTTTGTTCCGGTCTGTACCTGCAAGGGTAAATTGATAAACAACTTAAGAAATTCACAAAGGGTTAGCGATCCGTACATTAGCAATAATATCTTTTCAAGTGTGCTACGTTCCAATTTGTTTGCAATTGTTGGCCATCTTCAGATTCAAGCTGGTATGAGCCTTTACCAGTTATTTCGCTTACCCTGTACGGTCCTTCCCAATTCGGACCCAATTTCCCATCGTTGGGATTTTTGGTGTGAAGGGTAACTTTCCGTAGAACTAAGTCTCCAACTTGGAAGTGCCGAAGAGTCATTCTTCGATTGTAATATCTTCCCATCTGTTGTTTTGGCTGCTAAATAGACTAATGCAGTCTCGCGAAGTTCATCCATTAAGTCAAGTTGTACAGCCATAGCCTCGTCATTCAACTCGTCCGTTGCGTGCTGGAGTCTTAAGGTCGGCTCCCGGATTTCACAGGAATTAAGGCCTCTGCACCATAAACTAGGGAAAACGGCATTTCACCCGTGCTCGACTTTGAAGTCGTTCTATACGTCCAAAGTACTTCTGGAAAAATTTCCTTCCAATTGCTCTTAGATTCCTTCAACTGCTTCCTCAGACTTTGAATAATGGTTTTATTCATTGACTCCGCTTTCCCGTTTGCACTTGGGTGATACGGAGTTGAGAAAATCTTCTTAATTTTCAAACCTTTGAGGAAATTATTCACCTTATTGCCAATGAACTGTAGGCTGTTATCACACGTTATCTCAGTGGGATTACTGAATCGACAGACGATGTGAACCCAGTTGAAGCCAATGACCTTCTTTTCTCTAACTTTTTCAAAGGCCTGCGCTTCAACCCATTTAGAAAAATAGTCAGTCATAAATAAAATGAATCGTACCTTACCAGGATCTCAAGGTAGAGGTCCGACAATATCCATTCCCCATTTCATGAATGGCATGGAGCCAAGACGAGATGCATCAGTTCCCCTAGTTGGTGTATCATCGGAGCATGCCGTTGGCACTCATTGCACTTTCGGATGAAATTCTTTGTATCTTCTTCTATCTGGTTCCAGTAATAACCGGCCCTAATCAGCTTTTGGACCAACGACTCTGCGCTCAAATGATTGCCACAGTCCCCTCGTGGACTTTGCGCATCACATAATCTGTTTCTCCAGGCCCCAAACATTTAGCCAAAGGACCGTAAAAAGATCGTCGATATAATTGCCCGCCGATCAAGTTAAATCTCGCCGCTTTGGTTCGAAGAGCTCATGACTCCTTAGGATCTGATGGGAGCTTCCTATTTCGAAGATAGTCAATATACCTGTTGCACCAGTCCCAAGTTTGACTTATTGTGTTTACCTCAGCGTGGTTGTTTTCCACTGCTAAGTTCATCAATTGAACGACCGTACCGGAGTTTCCGCTCCTACTGACGAACCCAAATTTCCAACGCATCAGCCTCATTATTTTGTTCTCTTGGTACATGCTGCATGGTCCATTCCTTGAATCGATGTAAAATCACTTGGATTTTTTTCAAGTATCTCTGCATCCTTTCATCTTTCACTTCGAAAACCCGGTTAACTTGGTTCACGACTAGAAACAAGTCACATTTTGCTTTGACGACTTCAACTCCCAAGCTTTTGGCCAGCTCTAAACCTACAATCATAGCCTTATAATCGGCTTCATTGTTAGTCAATTTTAAAGTCCTTTGTCGGATAATATCTCCTGCAGGGGATTTAAGAACGATTCCCAGTCCAGACCCTTTCACATTCGATGCTCCATCCATGTGTAAGGTCCAGACCCCTGAGGTTTTTCTCGAAGTTAACAGAAGTTCTTTTTCCACCTCGGGAACTATTGTGGGTGTAAAGTCTACTATGAAATTTGCTAAAATTTGAGACTTTATAGCCGTTCTGGGTTTATACTCAATGTCATAGCCAGTAATTTCTACCGACCATTTTGCTAACCTACCAGATAATTCCGGTTTATGCATGACATTTTTTAAAGGGTATGTAGTTACTCCACATATAGGATGACATTGAAAATAAGGTTTCAGCTTTCTAGATGCACTTAACAAAGCTAGACCCAATTTTTCTAAATGCGGCTATCGCGTTTCCGCACCCCCCAAAGTGCTGCTTACGTAATAAATTGGGAATTGTGTGCCTTCTTCTTCTACTTGAACCAAATCGCCACTTACCGCAACCTCGGATACCGCTAGGTACAAAAATAACTGTTCGTCCGCCTTCGGTGTATGCAACAAACGTGGGCTCGACAAGTATTGCTTCAATTCTTCCAAAGCCTGTTGACACTCCAGTGTCCACGCGAAGTCATTCCTCTTTTTCAATAGTGAAAAGAGCCGATGACTTTTATTCGAAGACCGAGAGAGAAACCTGCTCAAAGTTGTAATCCTCCCGGTTAACCTTTGCGTCGCTTTCACATTATCTACCACTTTGATATCTTCGATGGACTTAATTTTGTCCGGTTGCTCTCTATTCCTCGATTTGACACCATGAAGCCCAAGAACTTACTTGAGCCTACTCTAAAGGCACACTTTTCCGGATTCAACTTCATATTGTATCTGCGAAGTATGTCGAAGGTTTCCTGCAAATGCTTTAAATAGTCCTACTTTTCTAGGGACTTAACTAGCATATCATCAATCTAAACTGTCACACCCTAATTTCCGATAGGGTATGATGGGCACCCGACCCTTACCTAGGGCCGAGCGAACCCGTTGACTATCGTAATACTCATAATCATACTGGGGCCACAAAACATAACATAAGCACAGGGTGAAAAATTTTCAGAAAACAAACATGCCTTTCATTTTTTTTTTTTTCAAATCAAAGAAAATCTGCAATCGTATAAAATCTGTAATATAAGGCACAACGACTTCGGCTTGTATAGCCGCTTGCCAAACACATCGGTAGCGTAATGCATACAAACACACCGGCTTACATAGCCTCTTACAAAACGGACCCGACATATCATACACTCGACATCGTCGCAAAGTCTCTATTAACACCTCGAGATACCATACAAGCACTCGGACTCGGCGACGCATTCGAGGAAAACGGAACTCGCCAATCCAGTGGACATCTTCTCGCTAACATCACCTACTCATCCGTGGGTACCTGCGTGGCATGAAACGCAGCCCCCGAAGAAAGGGGGTCAGTATGGAATATGTACTGAGCATGTAAAGCATAACATACATCAAACGAGGTCTTAACCAAAATAGGGAGTACAGAAGGTGAGCACAATAACCAATTTACCAAAGGCTTGTATCTGAAACACAAATCGTATCCGGTCCATAATGGGACTGGGTGACATACGCAAATAATCATCATACTCATACCATACACGTCATAACCTGTCATACGAGATAACATTAACCGATGTGGGATTTGCCTAAACCAGTGTGGGATTTGCCTAGACCAATGTGGAATTTTGCCTCATCATTGGGTTTGCCCCACCACTGGGTTTGCCCCACCATTGGTGAACAAACTCATCATATCATCATACATCGTCACATATCATATGCGGTCCAAAGTGGGATCCGGCGGACAGAACGTGGTCGCCACCCTATCTGGCGCCACAACACAGCATAACACCAGAAGTTTCAAATCTCCGTATCCCCATCGCACATCATAACGCCAAACACAGCATAACACCAAATATAAACGGAACCCGGCCCTCTAGCGAGGGGCTCGGTGAATCGTAACACAGCATAACACCGGAATATATCATAGTGCGCACGATAACATACCGGCCCGGGATCCGGTGAAAGAGGTAACAACAGAACGCACGAGCAGATCGTAAGTAACCATATTGTTATATCCCGCATTTTGTACGTCGGAATATTTTAAGACAATCGTGGGAAGTTAAGGGCAAGGCCATTTTTCGGTTTTGTTTGAATGCGCAAGTCGCTTATAAATATTATTGTCAAGGAGATTTAAGGGCAAACTTGGAATTGAAAACTTTTATGCATGACTTGTTGGAAAAAAATTTCAAGGTGGGCTATGGCCCACATGGGTGCATAAAACAAGTGATTAAAAGATGACTAAGCAATCATGTGATTCATCTTTTATTATTTAGAGAATTCAAGAAACTTGGAGGAAAAGAAAGGAAAAATCTAGAAAATTTGAGAAAAATGGAGAAAGAAAAAAAAGAAGGGAAAAACGGCCAAGAATGCACATGACTAGTCATGTGCCTATAGTTATATATATATATATATATATGTATAAGTGGTGAAAACATGAGAAAAATTCATTATTTTGTAGAGCCAAAAATTCAAGAAAGATGGGGAGAGGGAGAGAGAGAGAGAGTTCGGCCATGGTGGCCGAACAAGACCCCATGGAAGGCTTGATCAAGAGAATTATTTTCTTCATGCTTTCCTATTAATTGGAGGGTCCTCGTCGACGTGGAGTGGTTGATGGAACAAGAAAACCATTCGTTCTTGTAGGAAGAACCTTGGCCGAGAAAGGTAGAGGTGAAGACAAGTGAAAGAAGGTAAGGTCCTATTCTCCTTTACATGATTTATGGATGCTTTGGATGTGTTATAATGCATGGAAATGAATGAAATTCATGAAAATATAGAAGTTAGAGTGTAGCCGTGTGGGTGTAGGTGTGTGGCCGTGTGATATGTGTGTGTAGAGTGAGTGATTAATTGATTGATTTTAGCATGTTTGTGTGTTGTCGTAATGTGTAGAAAATGCATGAAACTCATGAGATGATATATGTTGATGTTAGGCCGTGTAGGGGCTGTTTGGTATGTAGGAAATGAATCCATATCATCTAGAGTTTTGGTTGTCGTCGTTATGAATTCTATGACGTAGAATGAAGGTTTGGTCACTTAAATTGAAGATAAGATTGTTGTGGGCTGATTTGGGATGTAATGTGATTCTAATGTAGTTCTTGAATTTATGGAAATAATGTTGTTAATATATGGAAATGTGGATGTAGTTTATGAATTTGAAAGAGATAAATGTATTGTTGGTGTCCTTATGGTATTTGGAAGATTTCGGGTACTATGGTATGTTGTTTGGATTGTTTGAATATAGTGGAGATTGCTTGAAGCGTTCTTGAAACTTGTTTAAGTGGTCTCGGATTAATACTCGAATATGCGAGCATTGATGTTAGCTTGAAAGTATGTAATTGGAATGCTGTCGAAATATGTGGAGATGCCATTGTTGGTTTTGTTGTTGATATTGTGGCCGAGTTCCATTCTCGGGTTGTTGTTGTTGAATTGGGCCGAGTTAGAATCTCGGGGATGGCGCATTTACAGGGGAAATGCTGCCGAAATTTTGGTAGACAAGTGTTACTTCGGGAATTTACTTTTAGATGCTCAAGTTAACATTTGGTAAATGTGACCAATTTGTAGATTTTGATGGATTTGGAACGTGAATTTGGAGGAGCGTAAGAAGCGGGAAAAGGTATGTAAGACTTCACTTTCCTTCTTTGGCATGTCTTAGACGTAATAGGCTTGAATACGTGCCTCGGGGACAATTCCCTTCCTAGAAATCCGAGATTGAAATTGGTTACTATTCATTCAGTAGAATTGAAGTCAATGTTCATGAATAGTTGAAAGGATTGTCTAAACACCTAGAACTTGCTTGAATAGGATCCGTTTACCCTAAAACTCTCATAAGTCTTGTCATGAAACGTATTATACGTAAATTATGTACGCCGCCTCATTTGACTCGAGGTGGGCCACTATTCCCTACTTTCCTCCTATGGCTCCATTTGGCTTATTTCCGTATTGCAGTTAAAAGAAACTCTTGGACATCATCCCGACTACTAAATAATAGTTGCTTTAACTAATCCCTCGATTCCAAGACATGATTTTCTTCATAAAAAGTTCCTAAATGTTTTCCAAAATATTTATTCTTCTCCAAACCCAAGTTTTATAATTCTTTTGAAAGTTTCTATATCTAGAACGACGACTCCAATTTTACAATGACAAAGATGATGCTAAGTATGAGAAAATGTCTATGACACGATATGCTATGTCTACAACATGATATGTTCTATGTTCTCCTAACGTTATTCTCCGTTGATAGTCTCGCCTTATGATTATTGTTCCTCCAAGGTGAGTCATGACGACTATGATTATTCCATAATGTAATCGGAGGTTTCCAACCTTACGTCACTCCGACGAATACATGACTTTCTTTGGGCTCTCATGCATGCCACACCTGTATATGTACATGGGTTGGGGGGATGGGATACATGTATACATGGGGGAAATGGGAAGGGAAACATGTTTCATTGCCACAGTCGGTGGCTTATCATCCCGACGCGGGATGCCGGACGCGGGATTTATGGGCAAGCCGGAGTATTTCGGCGCTATGTGGGCGAGTCGGCTTGTTCGGCGCTATGATACCATATGACCAAACAAGCATGCATGGCATCCGCCCTCAGGGGCACTCATATGTACAGGTTACAGCTTTACATGACATGTTCCATATGTACAGGTTACAGCTTTACATGACATGTTCCATATGTACAGGTTACAGCTTTACATGACATGTTCCATATGTACAGGTTACAGCTTTACACATGACATGTTCCATATGCACAGCTTACTCCCTTATACGTGATATGTCTCATATGTACAGGACACTCTCTCACATGATATTCTCTACATCCCCATACTATTGTTGTACATGATTACGTCTCTTTCTATGTTACCGTCCATGTCTTACATACTCAGTACATTGCTCGTACTGACCCCTCTTCTTTGGGGGCTGCGTTTCATGCCGCGCAGGTGAACCCAGATGAGCTAAAGCTAGCATAAAAGACGTCCAGCGGGGTTGGAAGGCTCCACTTGTCTGGGGTCTTTGCCGAGGTCGAGTATATGTGCCATGATGATTTGTTCGAGGAGTTAGAGACTTTGCGAGACGAGTCGTGGGTAAGGGGTTGTCGGTCGTAGGCGCTCCGGCAGCGGCCGACATGTTGTTACGTCTCGTGTTACGAGTCTTATATGATGTCAGATTGTACTTATGAATTTTTTTTTTTTTTATGTATTCATTTCTTACTAATTCATAAGTTTATATGTGTAATAAGAGTTAGCGGGTTCGCTCGGCTCCGAATATGGGGTCGGGTGCCCATCACACCCTAGTAAAGTCGGGGTGTGACACATATGCATATCAGACATCATCACAGACTCAACAGTATGATCAAAACGAACTCTCATTTTAAAAACCAAAACCATAGTCAAATCAAGTTTTCTTCCGAATCTCACTCGGGAACATATCAAACCGAACTTCAGAAACCATAGTTACGTATTAAAATCACGTACATAAAATCTTTATTTCAAACTCAACAGATAAATAAGTTATTAGAACCAACATCGAAAAGTCGCGGGACCCGCGGGCGAGCGTCAACCCAATCCGAGCCCGCCTATGAAAATTAAAGTCCTTACTTGTCATAAAATCATTTGCGAAGAAATCAACGCGATCCGAGCTCTTCCTTGAAAGTTACGGTCGTTCGTAGTTTCGAAATCGTTTAGAAACAAATCTCTTTGAAAACAAAATTCTTTTGAAAACAGAACCCTTTTGAAACCTTAAAAATTTAATCATACCAAAGGACATAAGGATCATAACTCGACCTCATTAAGGATACGAATATCAAGAAACATATAAGAATTGTTTACCCAACATTTCAAACCCAATCATATCAAAAACATACGAACCATAGCCTGACCATGCTAAGGATACCAACATCAAAAACAAATACGAATCACAAACATACTCGAAACTTAAGAATGGAGTTACCTAGAGGCACAAATCGTGTCATACCTTAATCCCGTCTAGGACATGCCAAAAGAAAAGAAGGGTAAGCTTCGCATACCTCGTCTATTCTCGAAGCTAATCAATCTTACGTCGCGAACTTCCCAAGCTCTACAATATGCCATTAAGAATCAAATATTAGGCGAGAGCATTTAGGAACACGATTCCAAACGAATACCAAATTAACGAGAAAATTGGGCGACATTTTCCACAACCAAATACACCAACCCCGAGAGATTTCAACTCGAATTTCAACAACAACAACACTAACAACCAAACTACAACATCAACAATCAATTCAAAATGCATTTCTAACATTAGTAGCTCTTTTTACATAACTTCACAACATTCATAATATTCCGACATACTTACTTCCATCACTTACATTCAAACCAATATCAACATTTATACGTTCGATTACTAATCCACAACCATACAAACAATATTCAAGAACGCTTTAAACAATTCACACAATTTTTCAAACAACCAAAACCATATCCCAACTCACCCGAAATTGTCTCCAAACCCGAGAACAACACCAAACACATTCTTCCCTTCCAAATTCATAATTTACACCATTAATCCGCACATTAACAAGGCAATTCTCATAAGTATAAAAATTACATAAAATTCGCATAAACTTCCAAATCATCCCATAACCAACATAACATTATTTTGAGTCATTAAACTTGCATTGTTCTTCATAAAATCCATGACGACGACAACAAAAATACTAGCGACAATTCGTTCATTCTCAACCCACACAAAGGGGCCATTCGGCCAACACCCAACACACCAAAGATGATTTTCATTCTTTTCTTCACACTACAACAATCAAAACATACTAACTAATATTAACACAAATAGAAAGAGATTCATACCTTTCCCTCGATAATAATGATATATATTTACTCCTCCTTGAACTTAAGCCACAAAGCCTCGATACGCGAGTTTTGAAGCCGCAACTATCTGTTGTCCGGACCGGAATTTGAGAATTATACCAGGTTTCGGGCTAAAAGTTAGTGGTGGAAGGTTGGGGAGTTTTCTAGAATATTTGGAATGTTTTTTTTTTTGATTTTTTTTTTTGGCGAAAATGAGGGGTTAAGCGCCCTATATGTTGCCCAAGTCACCGTAAACGTCTTGTGGCAGACGACCTCTTTGTAGCGTCCTTGTTCATCCGCGGAAATTATTTCGAGACCTAAAACTTTTATACACCGATCTCTTTATTTGCATACCAGGATATGTCCAAAACTCCATACAATACGTATAACTTATTCAACATCCCAAACTTTTTTCTTATTCCAAATTTACCCTTAACACTCCATACCAATGAAAAGATGAATATGCAACTTGTGCATTAAAACAAAAACAAAATCGGAAATTAAAAGTCTTATCCACAACTTGTCGCAATCCAACTTAAAATATTCCAACGTGCAAAATACGGGATATAACATAAACTTCCATTGTTTTCCCTATTTGTTCTTCGAACATTCGGTTAACTAGGCGTTGATAAGTTACTCTGGCATTTTTTAGTCCGAATGGCATTACATTGTAGCAATATGTGCCATATCTAGTTACAAAAGAAGTTCTCTCTTAGTCCTCCGAATTCATCCGAATCTGGTTGTATCCGGAGTAAGCTTTAAGAAAACTTAGCATTTCATGCCCTGCTGTCACATCAATCATTCGATTAATGTGGGGCAAAGGAAAAGAATACTTCGGACATGCTTTATTTAAATCTTTGTAATCTACACACATTCTGAATTTATTGCCTTTCTTAGGTACTGCTACGGTTCGCATTTTCGCGGGCGGGGTTAGAGCTCAGAAAAGCTACTTCGAACTCGTTGGTGCTCTTTCTGACTTTGTTTTAAAAGATTCGCCACCTAATTTTTATGAAATTAGAAAAATCAGTTTTGAAGGGTTTATTCATAAGGGTTCTGGTGATCCCCTAGAGAAGGTGTTAGGCACCTTAGTATTAAGGATCCGTACTATACTATTAACCTTCAAATTCCAATGTGTGAGTATTTGCATGAACTATTTATTTCCCGTAAAAATCTTGTAATTTTGGATATCATTTTGAAAAGAATTGAATGTATTCCCTTTACATATAGAGTATTTAGATTCGGATTTATAATATCCGGATACAACTAGTTCCTTTTATGTAAAAGGATAGCAGTTTTTCGATAAAAGATAGAGAATTTATTTATTTTAAAATCTGGGGTGAATGGGCTTTGTTTATGCTTGACTCACACATGGGTAAGGGTTAATCCGTTTAATACATTTCTAGAACATCCTTATCTAAAACTTCATAGCCATGGGTGTATAAAATTTGACCGTTTAGTTTAAGAAGGTGTTTTCCATAATTTTAGACATATTGAACTTATTCTTTGAAAATGAATTGAGTTTTGTGACAAAATGATTTATTTTGTGAAAGGATGATCGTTGTTTTTTTGGGTAATCCCAGAATTATTTAAGAAAAAATTTAATTTTGAGGTTCATTTGCTTTATTACCCGCCTTTGACCCAAATACTTCATTCATTCATTTCTAAAAATGTGGGCCTTGGCCCAAATTTCCTTAATCCTTAGCTTAAAAAAAAGAGTCAAATGGGCTCTTGCCCAAAAATAATTTAATCGTTCGTTTTTTAAGAAAAGGGCTATATGGGCTCTGGCCCTAGAACATTTTTGTCACGACCCGTGGGCGTGGCCCCCGCTGGCCGTTGGACACCAGTCCATCCGATATACCAACCGGCTAATTCCATTTAAACATACATAAATTCATACGGATATAAGGTGCATCGCACGAACATACATATATAGATATACATACGAAACACGTACGAGAAGCGGGTAGGGCTATTATATCGACAAAGTCGCATATCGCACGTACCTACGGACGGTGACAACCCACAAACCCACAAACATGTACGCGGACCTCTAACATACGAACGAGAATCGAGAAGACGGGACGGGCCCCGCCATACCCAAGTGATCATATATACGAACAACAAACGGACAACAAAAGATATATACCAAAAGTATCGGCTCGGATCAAGGGAGCTCTCCAAACGACAGATCGATAACCTAAGCGCGGCGTACCGTGCGCGCGTGCGTACAGCCGTGGCATGTAACACAGCCCCCGTAGAGCAGGGGGTCAGTACGAAAGTGTACCGAGTATGTAAAGCGGAAAACATAATACACATAATTAAAATAACCAGAGTCAGATATGTAAAATCGTAACAGACGGAAATACAGAAATAGAGCGGACAGAATCGGATTCGTAGCGGAGTCAGACTTACAGAATATACGGACAGAATCATAAGCGGAGTCAGACTTACGAACGTACGGACGGGCTCTCGGACAAAACCCGAACTCAAACGTATGACGGACGAGAATCGAGTCCGAATCGGATTTCCGGAAGTGTGACGGACAGGTCATATTCCAAATCGGACATACGGAAGCGTAACGAAGACGAGAATCATGCATGCGAGTCATAATCATATGCGGACGGACATATCAAAAAATCGGATCCCGATCACATACGAGACGGATCCCGGCCCTTTCATAAGGGACGCGGTAACGAACCCCGGCCCTCGTAGTACGGGACGCGGTGGACGAACGAGAATCGGATCAAATGCCATCTGGCCGCCATCCCCATAATATCACGTAATCGGATCATATCGGATCATATCATATGCGATGACGAGATCCCGGCCCGCACATCCGAGGGACGCGGTGAACAATGCAGTGAGGTGCACGAATCACAGAACCTGGCCCGGGCGCAGTGAAGGAAGCATTGAGACATCCACGAACAGATCCATGAGAAACCATATGCATACAGACCGACATACAGACTTAATAAGACTGAAATAGTTCAGAAAACAGATCAAATCAGAGTAACCAGATTATATCAGAACAGAGTGTCCAGAATCGTTCCAGATATCGGACTAATATCCAGATTCAGACAGAGGGTCATAATACTCATTAGTTAGCGGACGGAAACATAACTTAGAGTTATTTATGGAAAACGGATAGAAACAGAACAATTTGAGCTATACCGGGAGTTTCAGGGTTTTGCGGGCCCACCTCGGACCCAACCATAGTAAAATACATAAATCATGGATAATAAACCTTAGGGAGTCGTCCATAACCATCTTAGAGTGTTTCGACTCCATTTATGGAAGTTACATACGTATAGGTCAATTTTAGAAGAAAAGGGTTCAATCTTGCGACGGATTTTGCGCTAATTTCAATCTTGAACCGAGAGAAGCAAAAGTGTCATCGAGGCTTCGTCAAAAGCTTTGTTAGACTCGAGAACATGCCAAAGAAGGATAGGGAAGGCTTTACATACTGAACTGCGCCTTACGCTCCTCAAATCTCAATTCCCGTTTCGTCCAAAAACTGCAAATGGTCATTCTTACCAATTACTATTCATGAAGGCTAACATTTCAACTTTGGTTAGGAATTTGGCTACCGAAATTTCGGCAGCACCTCCCCTATAAATGTGACGCCCCGAGAATTTGACTCGGCTCAAAATAACCAACAATAACCAACAACAACACCAACAACAACATTAATCATCAACTAGAATTGTTTATGAACATAAAGAGTCTTCGTTCTACACAAAGCGACAACTTCCAAACTAACTTCACATTTCCAAACCAACATCAATATTTTCATCATCATTAATCATCAAGATCGTTCTAACATCATTAGGAGGCATTACATATAATTTCTCATATTATTTGCAAAATGTGCAAACTTTCCACCGAAACATAACTCATCCGAAACTTCCATTCTTCGACGAACATATTCATAACACATGATCATCTCCCAAATTCATTGACAACAATCACAACTAGCATTTAAACAATACATTTCCTTAATTACATAACAACTATGTCATCACACATACTTTGCCATACTAACGTATATGCGATTCTAACGCCAAACTTAAGTCGCTAAACCTTTATTTGTGCTATAACGATCCCAACAACGCAATTAACATATTAACAAAATAAATTCGTCATGGGTTCACCACCTACACCTCCCACGGCCAACATATAGTTTTCCATTCCATTTCCCTTTTCAACCCAATTCATTTAACTTTCATTTCTAACATGAATTCCATCATAACCATAACTAGAATACAATACAAAATTCAACCTACCATAGCCATGCACCATACACACACACACGGCCACATCACACCACACACACTACACGGCTCACACACACAATCACAATTCCATAATTTCCATGCAACTCCACTTATTTTAACATTCATAAATCTTCCATAACATAAAAGGAAATATGAGATTCTTACCTTCTTCCAATAGCTTCTTGCCAAACAAGCACTCCCTTGACTTGAAAATTATACCAACTTGTAGTGCACCTTGAGCTCACTAAGAATATGTGAAGATTACAATTTTTAGAACCAAGATTGAAGGGCTAGGAATTTTTCTTTTCTTTTTCTCTCTTCTTTCTCCTTGGGGCCGAATGGCTCTTCTTTTTTTTTTTCTTGATTTTTCTTGAAGTTTCTCAAGCCTATCCTCTCTTATATTAATCACATGGACAAATTTAATTTAATTCCATGGACTTAGGCCATGTGTGGCCGGTTGGGCCTCCCTTTGGGCCTTTGTTTTCTTATTTATTTATTTTTTTTGCCCAATTCTTCGTGAATCTTAATTTGTAATTTCCGAAACAAATTTCTAAAATTCCAATTTTGCCCTTAGGCCTTCTCCATTGTTTCCGCATTCAAGCTTCCATATCCGCCACACACCTACTAAGAAAAATTCAAACATGGCCTTCTTTCTCATAACTCACAATTATTTCGAATTTTCCGACTATGCAAAAAGGCGGGATATAACATCCTCCCCCCCTTTAAAACATTCGTCCTCGAATGTTAATTCAACCCCATGGTAGGTCAAAATCAGTCGGGGAGGTCTTCTTACCACTTACATACTTGCACTTAATCAAAGAATTTGTAGCGGCCTTCATTTTTCCAACTTCATCCATCTTTTTCCGATATCGTCGTATTAGGGCTGTTCGTACCGTCTTAAGTCGGATATACGGCGGACAGAATCTTAACCAGAACCAGAAAGTCAAACGGACGTCAGACGAAGTTATATCCGAGTCGAGAGCACGAAGTGCGACGAGCGAACCAAAAATCCGACGTCGTCGTAAGCGGTTTCAAAATCGAGCGGACGTACGAGAGGTATATCGGACGGATCTATAATCAAAGCCCGGACACATAGAGATTTATCGGACGGTTTCGAAATCGAGTCGGACGTGCGACACGTACACGGGCAGTTCCACGGTCGAAGTCGGACGTACGGGCGTATATCGGACGGATGATCCGCAATCGGGCGGCGGACATACGTAAATATATCGGTACGTATTCGTATCGAGTGGATATACGAAAATTATCGTACGATTTGAAGTTAGAATCGGACGTACCGAAGTATACCGGACAGAATTATGACCGAAATCAGACGCACAGAGGTATATTAATCAGAAACGTAATCAGATCCAGAAGCACTAAGGTATAGTAAACAGAGTTTCATCGAACACAGGGGCGTAGAAATATAGCGTACGAATCACGATCGAGATACGAATATGGTTAACGAAACACAATACGGATCGGATGCACATATTTTCCGGAAAAGATTAATTGCATACCTGGGTCCATATTTGGCGACACATCTGGGTCCTGCCGGCTAGTCAAAGCGTATATGCGGTTCGATGGACCGCCGAACCGGGGAGCCCGCCGCGACCCCTCGCCGCGACCGCCGGGCGTCGGCATACCCCCGCCCGCGGGGCGCGGGGCCACCGAGGGGAGAACACGAGCCAAAGAATCGACCCGCCGGGTCGGGCCGAGCCACCCGAACCGCCTCTCTTATACGGCACTCTCTCACAATATGATCGTAATCGCCACACAATAACGTACCCGTAGCACGGTAGCATTCCCCTCTGGGGCTTACCACAATACACCCCGGGCATAGGTGGCCTAGACCGACCGAACCCCTACTCATCCGCGGCGCTCGACGCCCGGAACTCGACCGGCCCCACGGACCCGCATCCTCGAAGCGTCCGCCGCGGACGTGCATTCCGCCCTCGACGGAGGGGAAATCACCGACCGCCGCCGAGGCCATCCACCGAGAGTCCCCGAATACCCCGCATCCGGCCCCTTTGGGGCCGCCTCCTATCATAATCTCTCGACGCATCGATCCTCCTTACGTCGGTCCTCTACACCCCCGTGCATAAGCCCGCAACCGGGCGATGTCCATACCGCCCCCAGGCCGCCATCGCCATGCGGCAATCGACCAAATAGGGGTCCCGGTCCCATCACGTACCTGCATCCGGTCCTCCATATCGGCCACGATCGTCGGCGCATATCGGGCCAAAGAGTCAAACTCCAAATTATACTCTCGAATACTCCTGCCCCTCTGCTTTATCTGCAAAAACCGATCAACTCTCGCCCGCCGCAGCTCTGGTGGTAAAAAGTGGCGGAGGAAGGCAGCCGTAAACTCATCCCACGTGGCTGGGGGAGCACTCTCACCCCTGGACAGCCCCCAGGACTCATACCAATTTAGGGCAACGTCCCGCAATCTATGTGCAGCAAGCTCGACAGACTCGGTCGGTGAAGCCCGGACTAATCCCAACGAGCGCTGCATCTGCCGAATGAAATCATGCGGGTCCTCATCGGGCTTAGACCCGAAGAACTCTGGGACCACATGTCAGGAAATCGCGGACCCTCGAGCTATCACGCCTGTCATCATCGTCACCTCTGTCCGCGTCCGCGAACCTGCGTCCCAGCCACTATCGTCGTCAACAGCTGGACTGCCTCTCTCAATGTCCTGTCCTCCGCCCCGGGCTGGGGAGCGGGCGCTGGCGCTGCTGAGGGGCCTGCCCCGGCCTCATCTGGTGGCGGAGTGGCTGAACCCTCCGACTGGGGCACGACATCGGGCATAGCCTGGGCGCGGGCCCTAGTAACCCTCTGAGCCCGGCTAGTCTCTCCTGTCTCCGGCACTGCTTTGCCCTTTGCGCCCGTCGCCTTTCTTCGGAGGCATCACCGAAAAACATAACAGATCGTCGTGGCGGAAAAACATCCTGATAACACAGCTCTAACGCACGATCTAAGAGTCAAAGAAAGGGTGACATAACATCCTAGATGTCCTGTAGCCTCCTGTTTATAGATGTGGGGCCCAACACATCGATAAACAAGACTCTACTAGACACGGCCTGCAGACATTCCGAGAACCGACCGCTCTGATACCACTTTTGTCACGACCCAGCCCCGTGGGCCGTGACTGGTGTCCTACTTGGACACCCATACGTACCTACCTGTCAGATCCGATATACCAACCGGCTAATTCCATTTAAACATACATAAATTCATACAGATATAAGGTGCATCGCACGAACATACATATACATATATACATACTGAAACCGTACGAAGCCGTTAGGGCTATTATATCGTACAAAGTCGCATATCGCACGTACCTGCCGGACGGTGACAACCCACAAACCCACAAACATGTCGCGGACCTCTAACATACGAACGAGAATCGAGACCGAAGACGGGACGGGGCCCGCCATACCCAAGTGATCATATATATACGGAACAAACGTACAACAAAAGATATATACCAAAAGTATCGACTCGGATCAAAGGGAGCTCTCCAACGACGGATCGATAACCTAAATCGCGGCGTACGCGCGCGCGCGTACCGCGGGCATGTAACACAGCCCCCGTAGAGCAGGGGGTCAGTACGAAAGTGTACCGAGTATGTAAAGCGGAAAACATAATACACATAATTAAAATAACCAGAGTCAGATATGTAAAATCGTAACAGACGGAAATACAAAAATAGAGCGGACAGAATCGGATTCGTAGCGGAGTCAGACTTACGACGATATACGGACAGAATCATAAATCATGGAGTCGACTTACAAACGTACGTACGTACTCTCGGACAAAACCGAACTCAAACGTATGACGGACGAGAATCGAGTCCGAATCGATTTCCGGAAGTGTGACGAGACGCAGTCATATTCCAAATCGGACATACAAAATCGTAACGATGGGGTAATCATGCATGCGAGTCATAATCATATGCGTACGTACATATCAAAAATCGATCCCGGTCGCGCGCGTACGATCCCATCCCGGCCCTTTCATAAGGGACGCGGTAACGAGAACCCGGCCCTCGTAGTACGGGGACGCGGTGGACGAACGAATCGGATCAAATGCCATCCCGGCCGCCATCCCCGTAATATCACATAATCGCATCATATCGATCATATCGGTGCGTACGTATCCCGCCCGCACATCCGAGGGACGCGGTGAACAATGCGGTGAGGTGCACGAATCACGAGAACCCCGGGCCGGCGCAGAAGGAAGCATTGAGACATCCACGAACAGATCCATGAGAAACCATATGCATACGGACCGACATACGTACTTAATAAGACCGAAATAGTTCGAAAACGGTATCAAATCGGGAGTAACCGCATTATATCGTAACGCAGTGTCCGTAATCGTTCCGTATATCGACTAATATCCGTATTCGGACGAGGGTCATAATACTCATTAGTTAGCGGACGGAAACATAACTTAGAGTTATTTATGGAAAACGGATAGAAACGAACAATTTGAGCTATACCGGGAGTTTCGGGTTTTGCGGGCCCACCTCGGACCCAACCATAGTAAAATACATAAATCATGGATAATAAACCTTAGGGAGTCGTCCATAACCATCTTAGAGTGTTTCGACTCCATTTATGGAAGTTACATACGTATAGGTCAATTTTAGAAGAAAAGGGTTCAATCTTACTGACGGATTTTGCGCTAATTTCAATCTCGAACTGAGAGAAGCAAAAGTGTCATCGAGGCTCGTTGTCAAGCCTGTTAGACTCAGAACATGCCAAAGAAGGATAGGGAAGGCTTTACATACCTGAACTGCGCCTTACGCTCCTCAAATCTCAATTCCCGTTTCGTCCAAAAACTGCAAATGGTCATTCTTACCAATTACTATTCATGAAGGCTAACATTTCAACTTTGGTTAGGAATTTGGCTACCGAAATTTCGGCACCTCCCCTATAAATGTGACGCCCCGAGAATTTGACTCGGCTCAAAATAACCAACAATAACCAACAACAACACCAACAACAACATTAATCATCAACTAGAATTGTTTATGAACATAAAGAGTCTTCGTTCTACACAAAGCGACAACTTCCAAACTAACTTCACATTTCCAAACCAACATCAATATTTTCATCATCATTAATCATCAAGATCGTTCTAACATCATTAGGAGGCATTACATATAATTTCTCATATTATTTGCAAAATGTGCAAACTTTCCACCGAAACATAACTCATCCGAAACTTCCATTCTTCGACGAACATATTCATAACACATGATCATCTCCCAAATTCATTGACAACAATCACAACTAGCATTTAAACAATACATTTCCTTAATTACATAACAACTATGTCATCACACATACTTTGCCATACTAACGTATATGCGATTCTAACGCCAAACTTAAGTCGCTAAACCTTTATTTGTGCTATAACGATCCCAACAACGCAATTAACATATTAACAAAATAAATTCGTCATGGGTTCACCACCTACACCTCCCACGGCCAACATATAGTTTTCCATTCCATTTCCCTTTTCAACCCAATTCATTTAACTTTCATTTCTAACATGAATTCCATCATAACCATAACTAGAATACAATACAAAATTCAACCTACCATAGCCATGCACCATACACACACACACGGCCACATCACACCACACACACTACACGGCTCACACACACAATCACAATTCCATAATTTCCATGCAACTCCACTTATTTTAACATTCATAAATCTTCCATAACATAAAAGGAAATATGAGATTCTTACCTTCTTCCAATAGCTTCTTCTTGCCAAACAAGCACTCCCTTGACTTGAAAATTATACCAACTTGTAGTGCACCTTGAGCTCACTAAGAATATGTGAAGATTACAATTTTTAGAACCAAGATTGAAGGGCTAGGAATTTTTCTTTTCTTTTTCTCTCTTCTTTCTCCTTGGGGCCGAATGGCTCTTCTTTTTTTTTCTTGATTTTTCTTGAAGTTTCTCAAGCCTATCCTCTCTTATATTAATCACATGGACAAATTTAATTTAATTCCATGGACTTAGGCCATGTGTGGCCGGTTGGGCCTCCCTTTGGGCCTTTGTTTTCTTATTTTTTTTTTGGCCCAATTCTTCATGAATCTTAATTTGTAATTTCCGAAACAAATTTCCAAAATTCCAATTTTGCCCTTAGGCCTTCTCCATTGTTTCCGCATTCAAGCTTCCATATCCGCCACACACCTACTAAGAAAAATTCAAACATGGCCTTCTGTTTATCATTGAAAAGGAATCACATCCTCTTAGTTTTGAATGACATATCATACCATTTTGACCTCAAAAACCTCTTAGTCTTGTTATTATTAAAAATAGACGCGGTACATTTCCATTTAAGTTCAAAAAATAAGAACGTGTTTTTCCAGATTTTCAAAAGGAATTGTTTTAAGGATCTAGAGTCATCTAAACGGCATATGCACCGTTTGCCTAAGATGCCTAATTCGAAACATAAACGATTTCAATAATACTGTGGGTTTTTACAAGTATGAATACAATACAGAAAAATGTTTTAAGAAAAGTAAAAATGGCATAAATAATATAAAAGGGTAGACTAGGGGTGTACCAAACCCCTAGTAATCATTTTCACCCATGGTTGGGCCTTCGCGTCATTTTCACCCATGACTGGGCCTTCAATATATTGGCTTCCCTTTTTCTTTTTGTCACGACCCAACTGGAGGGCCATGACGGGCACCCGGTGCTAACCCACACGGGAACCTCTTATCGTACATTTTCATGCACATCTAGGTGAGCCACATGACTTACTCATAATTTACATACATCAATAGTGCTAATCTCACTGGGCAACAATACATTTATATCATCGTCAATAATAATGCCCATATCGATATACACAAGCCGATGAGGCTATCAAAATGATATACAAAATATAAGCCGACAAGGCTACAAGACATCTAACAATACACAACTGTCTACAAGCCTCTAAGAAGAGTAGGTGACATAGTATAGGCGGGATAGGACCCTGCCATGCCCAAAAGAATAATACCTAAAAGCTGTAGCTCCGGATAAAATGGAGCTCCTCTATGTAGTCACTGAATAAGAAATCTATGGATCAAGCCTGTCTCCCTGTCCACCTGCGGGCATGACGCAGCGTCCACAAACAAAAGGACGTCAGTACGAATAATGTACTGAGTATGTAAAGCATAATCAACATCATAGTAGGAGCATAATAGACAGCACAAGAAATAACATAAGATGGGAGAATCAGGAGGTAATAGAGTCATTTGTACCTCTAGTGGTCTTCATCGTATCTACTTACTTGTCTTTTATAGTGACCTTCCATTTCTAATGCTTACTCGTGTACATACATACATATATATTCGTATTCGTATTCATATTTGTACCCATACCATATACATATCATACCCGACCATGAATGCTCAGTGGTTCACATACCCGGCCATAACAAGGCTCGGTGAGTATACATACCTGGCCCTACCAAGGCTCAGTGTTGTCCGTACCCAACTGCAGTGGTGTGCGCGCAATAGGTATCATACCCGGCCATATAAGCTCGGTGTTACATAATAGTCATACATACTTAGACACGTATACATAAGAGACCATAAGTATCATCAACATCATTGCCATCATCGTTTTCGTTATGTCTATCCTTGGAGGATCAACTATCATATAAGGGGTGCAATGGAATCATAAAAGTATCGAGGATCGTGAGCTTTAGTAGCTTTTAGAGATAGAATCATTTGGAGGACATTATAGAACTCATGAAAGGATGTGTATACATATAGCCAATGAACCATGCCTTATTAAAAGAAAGGTTAGCCTTACATACCTCTTCGTCTTCTTAACTATTTAACGTTCACCGTTGAAGCTTGAATAATCTACATTTAGAAGGATTCATACCATGGTTAAGCTTTAATGATACTCTTAAATTCAAACTAGAATAATTCATGATCTAATGAAAATTGGGCAGCATTTCCCCTATTTCGTCAACTTCCACCATTTTACAAAACAACTCCCAACAACCACAATAACATCCATAATACACTCACAATATCATAATTAAGCAATCACATTCCCTTAAACCTTTAAAATCTATCCTTATGTGCTCAACTTATACGAACAACTCCACACCCATTTTAACACATTTTCATATAACGCTTCTTCATCACCATTATTACCTTCCATAACATGATTATATCCATATCATACTAAGAATCATGACTCAATATAGTTTACTACTCATAAACATCATAAAAGCTACATTTAGACTTACATTCTCTACTTTCTTCTTCTACCCAAGTTTTGCTACAACCAAACATTCTTTTTGACATGAAATAAGCATGGAAACTAACCTTTTTATCCCATAGAAATGAGCTTTGGAGCAGCTACCAACTTGTGCAAAAACCCTAGCTACAATGCCCAAGTATTTCTTGAAATCTACCAACCCTAGGGAACCTTCTAACACATGAACACTTGATTTTTGATATTCGATCTTTGTAATCTCTTGGGTTTGGGTGTAATATGCTTAGAGAAGGGTTTTGGAGTTTTTTGGAGATCTTGGAAGAATGTGGGAAATGAAAATGAGCAAGGGTCGTCCATGTTATAAAATAAAAATTTTGACCCGACCCGATTTATACGGCCTGTTATACGGGCCGTATAATTTATACGGTCCGTATAATCTGGCCATATAATACCACCAGGCTGTACCCTTCTCTGGAATAAATCTACGGACCATTATACGGGCAGTATAATTTATACGGTCCGTACAAATGGCTGTACAACTGGAAAAATTTTGATTTCCATTCTCGTCGACTCGTTTGACTTCCAATCCTCGTGGAACCTTCTTGGCACTTATATAATACTTCATTAACCATACAATAGATCCTATAACAACCACTTAAGATATTTCTAAATAAACATCAGCTCAATTATAGCGGAAACATTTCCGAACGCGACTTACATTTTCACTTCCCTCAACGAAATTAGGCTCATATATTCATGTAACTTCAAACTCTTATGATATGAACTCTAAGCTATCTAATACCTTCCTTAATCTCGTAAGGGTCTCATAGTCACCTCAAGCTCACATTAGCCTATCCACAAGGCAATAAGTCCGACAATTTCCTAGGTGTAACATTCCTTCCCCCTTAGGAACATTCGTCCTCGAATGTTAGGTTCTTGGGGATTCTATAAAAATTTCGCCAGCGTTTCCCCTATAATATGATACTACCATCCTGCACAGCAACCCAAAATACATCGCCTCACAGGGCTACAACAACAACAACAATAATCGTGGCCACACACGACCAGGAAAACATCAAGGAAAACACTACATACCTAAGAATAATGGCTTCTCTGCCTGAGTCTTCTCTGTAGGTGAAATTAAATGTGGGTACCTGAATTTCATATCTTCTTCGGCTTCCCAAGTCATTTCCTCTCTATTATTATTCTTCCATAAACTTCTTGAAGCTACCTCTTTGGTTCTGAGCTTTCGTACTTGCCTATCTAAAATGGAAATAAGGACTTCTTCATAAGACAATTGCTTAGTAACTTCGACATCATCTATTTGTAAAATTCTAAAAGGATCCCTGATGCACTTACGAAGCATCGATACATGGAAAACTGGGTGAACTGACTCCAAATCAGGAGGTAGATCTAATTTGTAAGCCACTTTGCCTACCTTAATCTCATAAGGTCCAATGTACCGGGGGCTAAGCTAGCCTTTCTTACCGAATCTCATGACGCCTTTCATTGGCGACACCTTCAAAAACACCCAATCTTTCACTTGGAACTCTAAGTCCCTCTGACGATTATCTGCATAGGATTTTTGTCGACTCTGAGCTGTTAATAATCGATCCTGTATAAGCTTGACTTTCTCTATAGCTTGTTGGACCAAGTCTGGCACTATCAATTTGGTCTCTCCTAATTCGAACTATCTAATTAGAGATCTACACTTTCGCCCATATAAATCCTCATACGGTGCAATTCGGATGCTAGAATGATAACTGTTGTTATAAGCAAATTCAATAAGTGGTAAGTGATCATCCCAACCACCTCCAAAATCTAATATACATGCCCGTAACATATCCTCAAGGGTCTGAATGGTACGTTCAGCTTGTCCATCAGTTTATGGGTGGAACGCCGTGCTAAGACTCACATGAGTCCCCAAACCTTCTTGGAAAGATTTCCAAAAATTGGCGATAAACTGAGTCCCTCTATCGGAGATAATAGATACTGGAACACCGTGAAGTCGCACTATCTCTTTAACATAAAGCTTTGCATAATCTTCTGCTACATATGTAGTTCTGACCGGTAAGAAATGAGCTGACTTCGTAAGTCTATCCACAATCACCCATATAGAATCATACTTACGTCGGGAACAGGGTAAGCCTGTAATGAAGTCCATGTTAATTACTTCCCATTTCCAAGTTGGAATTTCTATAGCTTGCAACAATCTGCTCGGCTTTTGGTGCTCAATTTTCACTTGTTGACAGTTGGGACATTGAGCTACAAATTCTGCTATATCTTTCTTCGTCCCATTCCACCAATATATAGATTTAAGATCATGATATATTTTTGTTGCTCCGGGGTGGATAGAATAACGGGAACAATGGGCTTCGTTCAATATTTGGTGGCGTAGTCCTGCAACATCGGGAACACATAACCTGCCTCGGCATCGGAGAACTCCATCTCCAGAAGTCTCAAATGATGACTTCTCCTTCTGAGGGAGTGTATTCCTATGATGAATTAGCATGGGATCTCGTATTGGCGCTCCTTTACTTCAACTACTAGCGACGAAACCGCTGAATTTTGAATGATAGCTCCCATACTGCCTGAGTCCACTACTCGAACTCCTAGGCTAGCTAACTACTGGTGCTCATGAGTTATCTCTCTTTTCTCTAGCTGCACATTGCATAAATCAGCCACAACATTTGCTTTCCCGGGATGATACAGGATGTCAACAACATAGTCCTTCAATAATTCCAACCACCGTCATTGTCGTAAATTCAACTCTTTTGGTTTGAAGATTTACTAAAGGCTCTTATGATCTGTATAAATATAAACATGGACGCCATACAAATAATGTCTCCATATCTTCAATGCATGAATCACTGCAGCCAATTCAAGGTCACGGGTCAGATAATTTTTCTCATGTTTCCGCAACTGCCTTGATGCATACGCAATCACCTTACCATGTTGGATCAACACACAGCTTAGCCCAATGCCTGAAGCGTTACAATAAACAACATAACCTTCCAATCCCTCTAGAAGTGTCAGGACTGGGGCAGAAGTTAATCTATCCTCTAGTTCTTGGAAACCACGCTCACAAGCCTCTGTCCATTGAAACTTAACTGATTTCTGGGTTAACTTCGTGAGCGGTGCAGATGTCACGACCCGGGTATGGGGCCATGACGGGCACCCAGAGCTGACCACCGAGCACCTCTCATTAGGCTAATCATCATACTCACCCTGAACATATATAATCTCTAAAGCAACACATGTCTATATATATAAGCCCTCACGGCTACAAAAATGATATATAGGAATACATGTGGTCATCATGGAACCCCTATTACCCACACATACGTATCTACGAGCCTCTACTAAAGTACTAGACATAAAGACGGGACAGGACCCCGTCGTGCCCAAATATGTACATAAAATAATATCTCAAAATGGCACCTCCGGAATAATGGAGTGCTCACATGTCATCTGGCAGATAGCTCTGCACAATCTGCACCGTCTTTATCTACTGTGGGCATGAACACAACGTCCAAAAAAGGACGTCGGTACAAACGTTGTGCGAGTATGTAAGGCATGAATATCTTGGTATAACAAAGAAATCATGAAAACATGGGATGAAGATATAACCTGCTTAACCTTTAAAGAAAACACATATGATACATACCACATATACCATTATCGTTAACCCGCGTCCAGGTAACCATTGCACGCCGCCCACTAGTGGTGTCATGTCCGGCCTTCTAGGCGCGGTGTAACCATAAGCAGTCCGCATTAGCGGTGACATGTCCGGCCATCTAGGCACGGTGTACCATAAGTAGCCCGCATTAGCGGTGACATGTCCGGCTTTCTAGGCACGGTGGAATCGTATGCAGCCCGCCTTCGCGGTGACATGCCCGACCACCTAGGCATGGTGGAATCGTATACTTATCATAACCTTATCATAGACTTATCATAAAGCTTGCATTAGAATTCAAAGATAATCTATAACTATATCGGGGTGACGTAAGGTCGAGGACCCCCGATTCCATTATGGACTAATCATATTCATCATACCTCACCTTGAAGGAACTAGCATCATAAGGTGGGTCTAGCAACAATGAATAACCTCAAAGAATCGTACAAGGAACATTAGCTTCGTGGAAATATCAACTTATAAGCTTTAGGGTCTTTAGGCTTAAACTCATCATCATCATTTTCATACTCATGACATATCTCTTATCTCATAAGAAACCTTAAAAACCATGAACTCTCAACTTTTGGGATATGAGAAGGTCATGAAAATATATATAGAAAATTAGAATATAAGAGTCATGCCTTTATGAAAGAAAAGGACTAGCCTTACATACCTTTACGTTTCGCCAACTTTGTCACTTGAACATTTTTCTCCAATATTCACGTTTCTACATTAACGAGAGTTCGTAATAGGATTAGATAATCGAAAACATACTCAAGCTTAAGCTAAAGCTAACGAAAATTGGGCAGCATCTCCTTTGTTTATATAACTTTCTCCATATAATATAACAACTCCCAAATGTCGATAATAACACCCACGATATTACAATCGATAAACTTCATCAAGTTAAACATTATTCAATTCCCAGCATTCCCTTTCAAAGTCACCCATAATCATAATTGCAACACACTTCATATTCATTCTCATAAAACACGCCTTTAACATCATGTACATCTTTCACAACAAGATTACACTCATGGTATGTCAAGAACTATGACTCAAGTCAAGTTACCATTCAAGAATTCCACTATTTCCCATGTTTGAACTTCATTCTCTACTTTCTTCCGTAATCCGAGCCTTTTAAATACTCAATATTCTTAGTGACATGAATTAAATGTGAAACTCACCTTTGATCACATAGGAATGGGCTTTGGATGAAAATACTCCACTTGAGAGAAAACCCTACTTCAATAACAAAGAGATTTTTGGTTTCCACAAGCCCTAGTGAACATCCTTGCACTTGATTCTAATAATTTCTTGGTGCTTACTCTTCAATTCCTCTTGGATTTGTGATAATATGCTATGGAGAGTATTCTAGAATTTTCAAGACTTGGAGAGAGATGAAATCTGAAAATTATGATCGAAGGCCGAATATTTATAGCTGGGACTGGAATATTCCAGAAAGGCGGTTCGACGGCCGGGTCAACGGTCCCGTCGAATTGCACCTGCAAATTTCAGCTTGCAGGAACCTATTGACGAGGCGTTTTGACGGTCCGTCGACACTGTCTGGTGTCTGCAGGTTTCCCCGATTCGGTTCAAATTTCGTCGATTTGATTCGTTCAACTTCTAACCTCGTAAATTGCCAGGAATACTTGCTAGTACATTTGTATACGAAGTGAGGCACTTGTTACCTTAACTTTCTCCAACGAGCTTCCTTCTCTCCTCAAATGTCTTTGGAATCTAAATTAGAATCATTAAGTATCCCTTCTCACTTGTAGGGCATCATATACACCTTGACTTGCGTTAGTCTATTACCTCACAACAACCCAAAATTTTGAGGTGTGACACTCTTTCCCCCTTTAAAACATTCGTCTTCGAATGTTAAGTTCTTGGGAATTCTACAGAAATTTTGCCAGAATTTTCCCTGTAATCTGGCGCTACTCACCTGTCACAACAGCCCAAAATAACACTACCACTTTGGGCTATGATATCACAACACACAATATGGCCACACACGACCAAAAGCATTAAAAGTAAAGTATTGCATTGCATACCTGGGGCAACAGCGTTTCATCTTGAACCTCTTCTGGGAGTGGAGATAGATGCGTATGCTTAGACTTCGTACCCTCCTTTGTTTCCCAATGCATCTCTTTTACTTCCGCATCCTTTCTTGATATCTCATCAGGCTTACATCAATTCTTCCCTCACTACTTCAAAAACCATTTGAGAGCAGCTAGAACTTCTCATAAAATCTTTCAATAATCTTCCCCAAATCTTTTCGAAATGAAATTTCCGTACTCCAATGATTTAATACCCTCTCGTTCTTGCAAGCTTTATGCGACCACCAATATATATATCAATGCTAAGCCACCTTACAGGTCTTTCCATCTTTCTTAAAGGCTTAACGTACGTGTCCTTAACATATCTTGGGAAGCTAGAAAACGAGCTCTATCCGCACAATTATTTCAAAACGGAGGTTCACTAGAATGGCCCATTTTCCCCAACTCTCTCAAAATGTATCGGTCTTCAAACACTGGTAGAGAACCAAGCATTTTGACAAATTTTTCATAGATAGTTTATGTGATTCTTTACAATTGCCGCGCCTGTCTCGGCCCTAGACTCATCCTCATCCTTAGCTAGTACTACGAAATTGTCTTACATAAGGTTGCTCCTTATTTCCTTCTTTATCCCCACTGCTCGCTCCCAGTTTCTCGTCTAAATCTATCTTACTACATTTACTTCGCGATGCGGTCTTAGTTTCTTCGTGTTCGAGAAATTTAAGCTTGAAATTCTCGCATAATCCATAAACTTTCTCTTCTAAATGAACATAACATCCTTTCCTTTTTGGAATGTAGGTTGATACTATCCAGTATTTACATGCTTTTAAATGGTTCACTTTCATTTTGACCCTCTCTTATTGTTAGCGCCGCATCTTTTCGTTAGCAAAGGAATTACCAACTTCTGAGTCATGCACTCTTCCTTTAAAACTTTCACTATATAATGCTTCCTAAATTCTCATGCGACATTGGAACTTCGCATCCATGTAACTTGCTTGCGATGGCTATTTTACTTGACTTCCCGTCTGTTACATCCCGTGTTTTTGCACGTTCGGGAAATTTGGACATAAGTGTGATTTGTAAGAAATAAGGCCATATTTGGATCTTGTTAGTATGAATATGTCGATTATGGAAACATTAGTGCGGAATTATCGAGGAAGGTTAAGGGTAAAAAGGGGAATTCGCAAAATGGGCCGTGGAAATAATGCGGAAGGTTAGGGACAAGATGGTAATATTGAGAAAAGTCGAGGGGCAAAATGGGAATTTCACCCAAGTTTCATGAAAATTCCAAAGAGGCCATATTTGGCCATGTGACAAAAAAGAGAAAGAAAGAAAATTAAATGAAGGGATAAGATGACAAAAAATAAGTCATCTTTTGCTAGGAAATTTAAAGAAAATTCTAGAGAGGGGCATGTGCCCCTCACATGATTAAGAGAATTATATATATATATACAAGGGGGATTCATCTTTTAATTGAAGAGTTGAAGAAAGACTTGGAAAAAAAAAGAGAAAGAGAGAAGGGAGAGGAAGTGCACGGCCAAGGAGGGAGAAAAACACCTCCATGAAATTTTGTCCTAAAAATTTGGTTCTTCATGTATTTCTACCAATTCAAGGATGCTCTTCAACGTGGTATAGTTGTTTTGGAAGATGGGTCGTTCGTTTCATCATTTCCGCACTTTGGCTAAGTTAAGGAATTGAGAAGAAAAGGTAAGAAGTTAACCTTCCTTTATGTATTATGGATGCTTGTGAATGTTGTAGAGTGGAGGAATGAATAAAAATCATGAATTTGATATGTATGGTGTTATGGCCGAATGGACTAGTGTAAGGTAGAAGTGATGAATTAATTTTATTTTAGCGGTTTGATTGTGGTTGTGTGTAGAAGAAAATAAAACTCATGGGAATTATGAAAATATAGATGTTGAATGGTTGGCCGTGTGGTGTGTGTATGTGTGTTGTGGCCGTGTGCCTCAAATTGGAGGGAGAATATGAATTAAATTATCTAGTATGTTAATTGCGTTGTTGAAGTCTTGTGATGAAAATGGAAGGTTAATGGTTCGAGTTGGCATGGAAATTCATTGTTAAGTCGTTGTGGGGAATTTATGTGATTTTTATATGAATTTCGTATAATTGTGAAAATAAGAATTTGAATGTGAACTTTGGTAGTTGTTGATGAATTTGGAAGAAAACTATTTTGGTTGATAGTGTTGTTGCACTTGTTGGAGTTTCGGATGAATTATGACCTTGGTGGAAAAATTGTATATTTTGTATATTTGGTGAATATTTTGTAAAATGATATGAAATGTTTCCGAATTGTATTGAAGTGATCTTGATTAGTAAAGGAATATGAAAATGTTGGTATTGAGTTGGAAATATGAAGTTAGAATGAAAGCTATTGCACTATGTTGGAAAGAAGGTTGGTTATGCTATATTGTGTTTCATAATGATTGTTTGTATTGTTGGGTTGTTGGTTGTTGATATTTGGAGCCGAGTTAAATCTCGGGGATGCTATACACACGGAAAATCTTTCCGAAATTTCGGTAGATAAACATGAATTGAAGTTGAACTCTTAGAAGCTATAACTCACAATTGGTAAATGTGACCATTTGTAGATTTTGGGCGAAACGAGAATTGAATTTGGACGAGCATAAGACGCGCGAAAAGGTATGTGAAGCTATCCTCTCCTTCTTTTGGCATGTCCTAGGTATACTAGGCTTGAATTTGAGCCTCGGGGGTTATTCTTGTTTATCGAAATTCGATTCTGAAATTGAGCACTATTCATTCAGTGCGATTGAACTAGAATGCTTATATCTTGTTGGAAAATGCTCAAACGTCCGTAACTTGCAGGAATGTAATCGGATTGTCTTGAAACTACCATAAATGGCTCCATTAAGCGAGATTTTATAAACTTTTCAAAACCACTCCGAGGGGAGTGTGATATTTTATAAACTTTTCAAAACCACTCCGAGGGGAGTGTGATATTTTATAAACTCTTCGAAAACCACTCCGAAGGGGGTGTGATATATTATTTTCTAAAGCTTTCTTAAAACCACTCCGAAGGGCGTGATATATTATTTTCTAAGACTTTTTCTAAAACCACTCCGAAGGGGTGCGTACAAAACCACTCCGATGGGGGTGTGAGATTTTATTATTTAAACTTTTCAAAACCACTCCGAAGGGGTGCGATATCTAATATTATTATTATCATCATGCCCGAAGGGGCTAGGATTAGTAGTATGTCACGAGTGGCATGCCCGATGGGGCCGGGATAGCCGTATGTCACGAGTGGCATGCCCGAAGGGGCTAGGATGCGGGGCCGCATGTCCGACGGGGCCGGGATAGACGTATGTCGGACCGGCATGCCCGAAGGGCCATCATTATTATGCGGGAAGCGGCAATGCCCGAAGGGGCTATCATCATTATTATGCCGGAAGCGGCAATGCCCGAAGGGGCTATCATCATTACTATGCGGGCGAAAGCAATGCCCGAAAAGGGCTATCATTATCATTATGCCGGAAGCGGCAACACCCGAAGGGGATTACTATTATTATTATTACTAATATTATTATTATCATTATTATTATTATTAACATTATTATCATCATTATTATTGCGCCGGAAGCGGCCGTCCGAAGGGACTATTTCATTGGTATGTCGGAGGCGACACACGGGTTAGGTTGCATCCTTTGCTTAAGGAATGTGTGTTCATTGAATTATTTACTTAAGGGTTGTTCTAGGACCCCATGTATACGTTTATATTTTCCCCGGCGAGGGCACGGTAATGAGCTTGATTGTGATTTCTTCTCTTCTAAATTGAGTAGTGATTGTTATTTGTAATCGCTTTACATACTCGGTATATCCCGTACGACCCTCCTTCTTCGGGGGGCTGCGTTTTCATGCCACGCGGTACACCCAGCATTTAGTAAAAGACTTTGCTAGGAGCTGTTCCGTGGGATTGGCGAGCTCCATCTCGGTTCGGAGTGTTGCCGTGTCGAGTGCCGATCTTTGTAGCATTTGTACATTCTAGAGACTTTGCAGACAGTGTCCTGTGGATAGTGCGTCGGGAAGTGCGAATAACTTGTAAATGTTAAAAGAATGTGTATTTCTAGTTAATGATTGTTGTTTGAAAAGCTCCATGTTTTAAGAAGTTTTCGAAATGGCAGGTTTTATTACGCGAATGTCTAAGGGTTCGCTCGACTCTGAGGAGGGTCGGGTGCCCATCACACCCTATTGAGGTCGGGGTGTGACACCGTCTCAATCCATCATTCACTTCCCTTCTTAGTTCAAATCTTACTCTCATTGCCTGTACCTCTTCACTATAAAATCGTTCGTATGAGCCCTTATTATTGAGCACTTTATTCTTGTCTACCTTACGCTTGAGCCGAAGCCGCAATACTCATGTAGTGCATCTTCTTGGAATTCATACTGCTCTTTTGTCATATGCTCATCCGTTAACTCTACCTAGTAATCTACCTTATTATTGTACGTCTGCCATGTTGAATTCTCTGCCCGTCTTGCAATCTATGGCCCATATCTTGTATTCTCTCATTCATACGCCTCTGGCGGCCATGTTGCCTCAGAAAATCGAAGACTACTTCTTTGATGGTCTCTTGTTGGTTACCGTTTTGTTGACATGGCTATTAAACCATGAGGGAGTTGTCTTTACCTCAATGTTTCTTTTACTACTTCTATCAATACCCATAAACCGTCCTGTCAGTTTACCATTTCCATCGATATAGCTCATAACCGCTCTATACTCCCTATACCGAATTGTCCACCAACTCACACTCTCTAGACTCACATTTCCTCAAATGATTTTATTCATCGGACAATAACCCTAAACCTATTTCGGAGTACCGTTGGCTTCTCTTTCCTTTTTTCCCTTTTTCTCTTAAAACACTATCTTTTGATAAAACTGTAACTTGGGGTTCAACATCAATCCCTCTATGCTCTTCTCCGATCGGTTCACACTGCTATAGGAGTATTGTACTCTGTTATCCCAACATATTAATAACGGGGTGACACATGGTCCCGTTAGAATTCTTTGAATGGATGTTGTGTAAACTCGCTCTCCACGCATAGGATATCTTACTCGACACTTAGTTCCAGAATTCTCGTCGTAACGTAATTAGCCACACTGTCCATATAACATGATTCAGAATTCCTATCACTTCACGACTCCTGATTACGTTCCCACTTAATGTTAGAATATTCACAGGGTTTAATTCTCTTCTCCCCTCTGTTCATCGGGTTACTGCTCTAGTGGACTTCCCTCCTATTTGCCTCGCTCCTACCCTTCCTCCTTTGTTTCCAACACTTCTACTACGCATACCACATATACCGAGCATTTATCACTTGCCATCCCTTTTTTTTTCGCCGATCAATCTTATCTTATTTTTGCTTTCCCTCATACCTGTCATAGCAATGCCTGTCATATAATCATTCGAGCCAATTCCTGGATGCATAACTTAAACTATAACACGAAACACAACTGCGATCATAAGGCCAACCAACTGTTAGGCAAGGAGCTTTTGTAAACACATATCTTCTAATCTCCTTTCTCGAGGCATCGCCAAAGTCGTTAAGGCTAGCTTATAATGGCATGAAAACTTCCCCCACTATATTCCTCAGGTGAGGCCTGGCTTAATAATCTGATTCGGCGCATCATGCGTCGGCTTACACATACACATCAAGTTCATCTCATAACTTAATGTTCCCCCAAAACGAAGAGAGCTAACCAAATTTTCTAACTTACAACTTCTTCTAGAGTGCTTATCCTTTTAATTCTCCTTAGTATATAAAAATTCTTTCTATTTCAAACACACCATTCTCCCTTCCCTTGTTCTTTATTTCATCCTAACCTATTCATAATTCCCTTAGTACAATACACACTCGCTATGTTCATCCTGCATTTTAGCCACTAGCTCCGTCCTTAATCACTCGTTGCTGGCCTTCTCTTCTTTTCACGGCAATTCTGTCTACAGTCCCCACAATTTCCTTTAGATTCCTGGGAAAATTTCAGCAGGGTTTCTCTTGTAATCATAACAATTCCAAACCTGCACATAGCCTAAAAAACACATCCCCTGCCTTAAGAGGACACACATAATATGCAACTCAGCAGCACAAGACCGTTTACCACAAAGGGATATAAGAAATAAAGCTTGTCTCATAAATTGCACCTGCATACCCTTTCTAAGATTTCGGTACACACACACACACACACACACACACACACACACACATATATATATATATATATATATATATATATATATATATATATATATATATATATATATATATATATATTTCTACACACTATGTCAATCAACTCGAGAACTTTTGTCAATCAAATTCCTTCGGAAGGTTCCCTTACTCATAAATCATGATTCTGGATAACACTGGGTCACTAACAAGCATAGACATCTCAAATTGTTTGATTGGCTCAGATTTTCACCTTAACACAATCAACAACATCAAGAGTAGTATATAACAACGTAGAACCTAAATCAATCGATGCATACATATCATAAGGGAATACTGGCAATATACCTGGGTTAATATCAGGGGAAGACTCAAGATCCTGTTGCCCAGCTAACGCATAGGTATGATATTGGCATCCACTTGGACTGGGCATTCCTCTTCGGTCTCTATCATCGCCTACTAATATCTGCGGCCTTTACCTCAGAGGGTGTACCGATGATGAAGAGCCAACTACCACTCCCGTAGACCGAACCTTATCTTTACCACGTAGCGATGGATAGTTACGCCTGAAATGGCCTGGCCGAGCACATGCATAGAAAACATCCGAGCCTAAGCGGCACGGTCCAGAATTTAACTTTCTGCACTGATTACATCGTGGTACAGGTAATCTCATCTGGCTTGAATCACCCCTATTCTGGGAATTAGGAACTCTAAAACTCTGGACTGGCCCCATGCAAGCAGATCTATCAGCCCTGGGTCCAGGAAACTGTGGTGGTGCACTAGCTGTCAAATGAGCTGAGTGCCTAGAGAATTGCTGCCTCGGAGCGCCTCCGGACTCATGAACAAACCCTGAAGACCTGACCCTCTTCCTCCAACTCCTATTACCATAGCCCTCATCCTGCCGCTGAGCTTGCGCGGCTACTAACTGGGTCAGCAAAAGAATGGCCTGTCTCATCTCCTGGCCCGAGGTATCTTGTGGGGGATCTGGGGGTGCTGGAGCTAAAGTTGAGGCTCCCTCTTGCCCCTCTCAGGTGGGCAAAGTATGCGAGAATCGAAATAAGGCCTTACCTTGGGGATTGTTCTCCTCCATATCCATAGACGGCTCCCGTTCAGTCCCCTCTTCGACCACTATCTTGCCCTTCTGGGATACTGTAGCTTTTCTTTTCATCAACTTTGCTAAAATCATAACGCACAATTAGGAAAAAGAAAATCTTATAACATGGCTCTATCGCACGATCTAGCAAGAAGAAGAATGGTCATTTTTCCTAGATGCCCCGCAGCCTCTTGTTTATAAGTGTGGCGTGTTTTACACCCATAAACGAGACTCTGCTGGACACGACTCGTAGACACACCCTAGGACAGAACTGCTCTGATATCACTTTTGTCATGACCCGACTACGGGGCCATGACGGGCACCCAGAGTTGACCACCGAGCACCTCTAATTAGGTTAATCATCATACTCACCCCGAACATATATAATCTCTAAAGCAACGCATGTCTATATACATAAGCCCTCACGGCTACAAAAATGATATATAAGAATACATGTGGTCATCATGGAACCCTTATTACCTACACATACGTATCTACGAGCCTCTACTCGAGTACTAGACATAAAGACGGGACAGGACCCCGTCGTGCCCAAACATGTACACAAAATAATATCTCAAAATGGCACCTCCGGAATAATGGAGTGCTCCTGTAAATCTGCTGATAGCTCCTACGAATCTGCACCGTCTCCCTGTCTACCTGTGGGCATGAACACAACGTCCAAAGAAAGGACGTCAGTACGAACGTTGTATTGAGTGTGTAAGGCATGAATAATACTAGTATAATAAAGAAATCATAAAAACATAGGATGAAGATATAACTTGCTTAACCTTTAAAGAAAACACATATCATGCATAACACATATACCATTATCGTTAACCCGCGTCCGGGTAACCATCGCACGCCGCCACTAGTGGCGTCATGTCCGGCCTTCTAGGCACGGTATAACCATAAGTAGCCTGCATTAGCGGTGATATATCCGGCCATCCAAGCACGGTGTACCATAAGCATCCCGCATTACCTGTGACATGTCCGGCCTTCTAGGCACGGTGGAATCGTATGTAGCCCGCCTTCGCGGTGACATGTCCGGCCATCTAGGCACGGTGGAATCGTATCATCGTATACTTATCATAACCTTATCATAGACTTATCATAAAGCTTGCATTAGAATTCAAAGATAATCTATAACTATATCGGGATGGCGTAAGGTCTAGAACCCCCGATTCCATTATGGAGTAATCATATTCATCATACCTCACCTTGAAGGAACTAGCATCATAAGGTGGGTCTAGCAACAATGAATAACCTCAAAGAATCGTACAAGGAAAATAAGCTTCGTGGCAATATCAAATTATAAGCTTTAGGGTCTTTAGGCTTAAACTCATCATCATCACTATCATACTCATGACATATCTCTTATCTCATAAGAAACTCTTAAAAACCATGAACTCCTAACTTTTGGGATATAAGAAGGTCATGGAAATATATATAGAAAAGAAGAATATAAGAGTCATGCCTTTATGAAAGAAAAGGACTAGCCTTAAATACTTTTATGTTTCGCTAACTTTGTCACTTGAACGTTTTCCTCCAATATTCACGTTCCTACATTAACGAGAGTTCATAATAGGTTTAGATAATCGTAAACATACTCAAGCTTAAGCTAAAGCTAACGAAAATTGAGCAGCATCTCCTTTGTTTATATAACGTTCTCCATCTAATATAATAACTCCCAAACGTCGATAATAACACCCATGATATTACAATCGATAAACTTCATCAAGTTCAACATTATTCAATTCCCAGCATTCCCTTTCAAAGTCACCCATAATCATAATTGCAACACACTTCATATTCATTCTCATATAACACGCCTTTAACATCATGTACATCATTCACAACAAGATTACACTCATGGTATGTCAAGAACTATGACTCAAGTTAAGTTACCATTCAAGAATTCCACTATTTCCCATATTTGAACTTCATTCTGTTACACCCCGTAGTTTCTGTACGTTGAGACTCGTTACGTGTTAGCTATTCAATTGCAGACATCAGAGTTATTATCGAGAAGATGCAAGATCATAGGTTCTCGTGTTACGATTACAAGAGTCCGAGTTCGCGTAACAGGTTATAGGAGGATTAGAAAACCAGTGAACTAAGGAGATTAAGCTTCCGAGGCTTTGAAAGAAAGTTGGGCAAGGTTTGGTACGAAAATTTTGGTCTAACTGGAAGAAGAATATGTTTTTAACATATTATGAGTTTTGAAGTGAAACAAAAGTCTAAATTGAAGTTCGGGAAGTCTAGTTTCCAACGCAACAAACCGCTCCTCAATAGGACATCGGGGTAAGGAGATATGGACGTTACAAGTCGGGCTGACAGGCCAGGAAAATGGTCTGCGCGAACGTGCCACTACGAGGCGCGAACGCGCTGAACAAATTTTGAGGCCCAGGTTCAGGATGAAGGTTATATTATAAGAATGTAATAATAACATATATATATGACATTTGGAGACCCTATGGGGTGAATTGGTTTATATGGCATGGAATGAGAAACCCTCGTTGCTGCACGCTAAGTGGGACCCACACGACAGGGTTTTATAAAGGACGTATGAAGAGACATATGAGTAGTACATGGAAAGTTGAGTACGTCCTAAGAAGGACCCATAAGCCAAATATGGGCATAAGTCCTCCAAAAGGATGATTTAAAGATACATTTTCGGATGATCTGACTTGGAAGAGCCAAAACGATATTATAAGTTTGGAATTTGAAAAAACGCCAAGAATGAAAATTGTAGATAATTGAAAGAGATTTCGAACCATAGGTTGTGGGCCCTCACACGATATAAGGATCAAGAGTTATGACCTTTTTACTGAACGAACGCGCGATCGGGGAAAAATTGGTGCAAGTGAAGGCCCAAAAGTGGGTGGCGCGATCGCGGCGTTTAGAGGCGGTGCAGGCAGATTCTGGAGCTTTATTTAAAGGGTCCAAGCCCCCATTTTCTGCACCAAACACCTCAAAAACCTCTCCAAAATTCTAGAGAGTTCTCCCCAACTCTCCAAACCAAATTTTAGCCCAAACCAGGTATAATTCCCAAATTCCGGTTCAGACAGCGTATAGTTGCAACTACAAAATTGTGTATTAATGTGTTGTGGCTTAAGTTCAATGTGCAAAAGTGAAGATATGGCAATATTATCGAGGGAAAGGTATGAATCTCCTACTATTAACGTTAATCTTGGTTTATTTACGGAGAAGGAGCGGTAAAAATTGTTGTAAAGTAATTTTGTTGGTGGAAATATGGGACAAACACCATATGGGCTGTTCTATGGAATAATTTGATATGGGAAATGATGTTATTAATATTGGTATTGTTATTGTGATTGTTGGTTGTTGAATTGAGAATTCGGGCTAGGCATATAAACAGGGGAAATGTTGCCCGATTTTCGGCAGAATATAGAATAGTTTGATTTTAAACTTGGAATAAGTGTGCGATAAAGAGGCTAACGCGAGTGTAAATCCTCTTAAATGTATACTTGCAAGCTCAGACGAATACGCGTAGCTAATAGGAGGTTGAACAGGTATGTTAAGGCTCGTCCCTTTCTTTCAAAGGCATGTTTCCTATGTTATGATTCCATAAATGTTTCCATAGCCACCTTGTTTTCAAAAGCTCGAAGTTCATTACTCTTAAAGCCTCTTATGATGTTAAATTGAATATGTTCTATGATGATTGTGACGATGATGATGATCCTATTCTTCTGAAACTCCGAAGCTATGATTTGAGCGCATTATGAGATTATTGAGCCACCCCATGAATCTCTTAACCATACTTATTGTTGATGGTCTCACCTCATGTTACTCATTCCTTCGAGGTGAGACATAGCGATGATAATGATTCTATTTCAGTGCTACCTAAGTTTATGATTCTGGAGACTCCCATGACATCGTCGACTTCACCTTAAGATGGTTGATCCTTCAAGGATTGATATGATGATAATGGTAATGCTAATGATGATGTTGATTTCATTTATGTATTTTTATGTATATGTATGTATGTATGTATGTATGTATGTATGTATGTATGTATGTATGTATGTATGTATGTATGTATGCATTGCATCCCACTGATCAGTTGGGCATAACATCGAGTCCCGCAAGGGCCGAGTACGGATACCATAACATCGAGTCCCGCAAGGGCCGAGTACGGATACCATAACATCGAGTCCCGCAAGGGCCGAGTACGGATACCATAACATCGGAGTCCCCGCGAGGTCGGTACGGATACCATAACATCGAGTCCCGCAAGGGCCGAGTACGGATAACACATCGAGTCCCGCAAGGGCCGAGTACGGATATGACAGATGTATGTATAGTAAGTGTAAGTGTATGTGAATGCATATGTATGGATGTCATATATGGTTATGTATGGAAAAGTCCTTAAAAAGCTAAGCATGCACGACATTCGCCTTAAAAGGGCATTCCAAGGCACAGTTAATCTTGTTTATATCACTTTATCCCTATACGTCCATTGTATTATTTTCCATGTTCGGTATTTCTTACTATGTCACTGATCATGCCTTACATACTCGGTACATTGCTCGTGCGACGTCCCTTCTTGTGACGCTCGCGTTTCATGCCACGCGGTGTATACGGATGAGTAGAGGATATTGCTAGAAGATGTTCCACTGGATTGGCGAGCTCCGTCTCATTGGGGTGTTCTTGCCGAGTCGAGTATCTATGTTATGATATCTTGATTTATGTTAGAGACTTTGCGCAGACGAGTCACGTATATAGCATGCGACGCTTGTGGCGGCTGCGCAAGCCGATGTATCATTATGCATTATGTTACAAAATTCATATGATTACAGATTTTACTTGACTTGAGAACGACGAAAAGAATGTTTTTGAAAAGCTTTCATTATGCATTTCATTTCGTGATTTAAGAGTCCAGTGAGATTATGAACATAACGAGAACTTATGGGTTCGCTCGGCTCTGAGTAAGGGGTCGGGTGCCCATCATGCCCCATCAAGATTGGGGTGTGACACATTCTCTACTTTCTTCCATAATCCAAGCCTTTTAAATACTCAATATTCTTAGTGACATGAATTAAATGTGAAACTCACCTTTGATCACATAGCAATGGGCTTTGGATGAAAATACCCCACTTGAGAGAAAACCCTACTTCAATACCAAAGAGATTCTTGGTTTCCACAAGCCCTAGTGAACATCCTTGTACTTGATTCTAATAATTTTCTTGTTGCTTACTCTTCAATTCCTCTTGGCTTTGTGATAATATGCTATGGGGAGTATTCTAGAATTTTCAAGACTTGGAGAGAGATGAAATCTGAAAATTATGACCAAAGGTTGAATATTTATAGCCGGACCTGAATATTCTAGGAAAGGCGGTTCGGAATTTGGCCGTCGACGGTCCGTCGACTTGCCGTCTAATTGCACCTGCAAATTTCAGCTTGCAGGAACCTATTGACGAGGCGTTTTGCATGTTGACGGACCGTCGACGCTGTCTGGTGTCTTCAGGTTTCCCCGATTCAGTTCAAATTCCATCGATTTGATTCGTTCAACTTCTAACCTCGTAAATTGCCAGGAATACCTGCTAGTACATTTGTACACGAAGTGAGGCACTTGTTACCTTAACTTTCTCCAACGAGCTTCCTTCTCTCCTAAAATGTCTTTGGAATCTAAATTAGAATTATTAAGTATCCCTTCTTACTTGTAGGGCATCATATACACCTTGACTTGCGTTAGTCTATTACCGCACAACAACTCGAAATTTTGAGGTGTAACAGCAGAAATGGAAGAAAAGCCTTCTACAAATCTCTTGTAATAACCTGCTAAGCCCAGGAAACTACGAACCTCCGTAGGTGTTGTGGGCCTTGGCCAAGTATTCACGGCCTCAATCTTTCCGGTGTCTACACAGATACCATCGGCGAAATAATATGCCCCAGAAAGGTCACTGAGTTCAACCAAAACTCACACTTAGAAAATTTGGTAAATAACTCTCGAGTCTGAAGAACTCTAAGAACAGTACGCAAATGATCCGCATATTCTGCCTCGGACCTAGAATATACCAGGATATCGTCGATGAACACAATCACAAATAAATCTAGGAATGGGCTGAACACATTGTTTATCACATCCATAAATACTGCAGGTGCATTAGTTAGCCCAAACAACATTACCCGGAATTCAAAATGGTCGTATCTTGTTCTAAAGGCTGTCTTAGGAATGTCTTTCTCCCTAACTCGCACTTGATGATACCCGGATCTCAAATCTATCTTTGAAAACCATCTGGCGCCTTGTAATTGATCAAATAATTTGTCAATCCTTGGAAGAGGATATTTGTTCTTGATTGTCACCTTATTCAACTGCCGATAGTCAATGCACATTTGCAAGGAGCCATCTTTCTTCCAGACAAACAACATGGGTGCTCCCCACGGGGAAGAACTTGGCCTAATAAAGCTTTTCTCAAGCAAGTCCTTCAATTGCTCCTTCAACTCTTTCAACTCCACGGGAGCCATTTTGTAAGGAGGGATAGATATGGGCTTTGTATCCTGTAGCACATCTATAGCGAAGTCAATCTCCCGCTCTGGAGGGTGGCCTGGAAGTTGTTCCGGGAATACATCCAGAAATTCATTCACTACGGGGACAGATTGAAGAGTTTACGGTTTAGCTTCTACATCTTGAACCCGAACTAGATGGTAAATACAACCTTTTGTGATCATTTTCCTTGCCTTTACATAGAAAATAAACCTACCTTTTGGGGACGCAATATTTCCTTTCCATTTTAAAACTGGTTCTCTCGGGAATTGGAAGCGAACCATTTTCATTCTACAATTAACATTGGCATAGCAAGAAGCCAACCAATCCATTCCCATGATAATATCAAACTCCACCATTTTTAACTCATGTAAGTCAACCATAGTACAATGGTCACAAATCACAACTACACAATTTCTATATACTCGATTAGCTATTATCGATTCACCAACGAGTGTAGATACCTCAAAATGTTTGATCGACTCTGGTTTGACCCTAAACCGACCCGTAATATATGGAGTAATATATGACAATGTGGAGCCCGAATCTATCAAAGAATACATCATGAAAAAATACCAATAATATACCTGTAACAATATCAGGAGAAGACTCAAGATCTTGGCGTCCGACGAAAGCATAAATACGGTCGAGGACCGCCAGAACGGGGGCTCTCCCCCTGCCTCTCGCACCGGGGCACTATGTGAACCTGGCCTCATAGGGTGTATGGATGATGAAGACCCGCTATCGATCCTGAAGGCTGGGTCCTACCCCTACCATCGACTGAGGGGCAATTACACATAATATGGCCTGGCCGACCGCATGCGCCAGCAAACCTGCGAAACTAGGTCGACACGGCCCCGGTGTAACTTCCTGCTGAACATGGCACGGGTGGCCTTGCCACCCGAATCACCCATAAACCGAGAACACCGAAGCTGAAACCGACTCGGCCCGGAATAAAGAGAGATCTATCAAACCTCTAGCCTATAAACCGTGAAGGCGCAGTAGTCATAGAATGGCCTGAATGCCTAGAAAACTGCTGTCTTGGCCTACCTCTAAAATCACTCGTCAGACTCGAAGATCTAGCCCTTCCTGTCTCCTTATCATGCTCACGCTCACTTCATTGTTGTTGGCTTTCCTTCAAATTCGAGCATGGGCCGAATGCGTGAAATATCCATGTTGTCCGGAAGGGGGTTCTGACAAGGCACATCCATCGAGTGTGGCCCTAGGCCTCACAAATCGGTGCGCTCGGTCACCTCGTATTCGGCCCCACCATGGCCAGAACGCACAGCCAAAAGAATTGAAGCGGAGATTATACTCTAAAAAGCACTCATACTTCCTTGCCCGAGATTCAAGAACTTGCGGCTCTAGCTCGCCGAACCATGTGAGGTAAGTAATGTGTAGAGAAAGGCATCCACAAATTCTTACCATACCGGGGGGAGAGTGCATTGACTCCCCCGCGAAGCCATCCAACCGTATACCAATGAATCGTAACATCCCGGAGCTACGCATAGATGCCTAACTCACGATTCAATATACGAAGTACGCATTAACCGAAGTGTGTCCTCAACATCCCCATAGAGTTTTTGAGGATCGTCATCGCCACGACCAAGAATTCCAAGAGATTCAAGCTAATAAAATCACGGGCTCTTTGCACTAACAGCCATATCACCGCCTGACCACCTTTTTCCGGCAACGGCGACAACCAGTGAGTAAGTAAATGAATGGCCTCTTTTACATCTTGGCCCGAAACTTCCGGTGGAGGAAGTGAGTGCGCGGAGGCTGGGGGGTGAGGCTCCCTCGTACTCCTCGGTAAACGCGAGTGGGAGGATTGAGATTGGGCCGCGTTACGGGACTCGCCGCTTCTCTGTATCACGTTGGCGGTGCTGCGCTGATACATTTCTGCCTGTCTTGCTAGGTAGTAGCTTTTAACTTTTTACATGCGTTTAAAATACATAATACACGGTTAAGGAAGAAATCACATGTCATGGCTCTATGTTACGATCTTGTGGAGAAGAAGGTCATTCGTTTCCTAAAATGCCCACGACTCACATTTATAGCGTGGCGTGCGACGCGCCTATAAACGAGACTGCGGGTTCTTGACTCGTAGACATACCCTAGGACGAGCGCCTGCGATGCCGCACGTGCGACCCGACTGGGGCCGCGCGGGCGCCCGGTGCTAACCCGCCGGGCACCTTTTATCGTACGTTTTCATTCGCTGTCTGAGTGAGCCGCGTGGCTCCTCGCCAATTTACGTACATCGATAGTGCTAACCTCATTGGGTAACAATACATTTATGTCGTAAATCGGCTGTGATGCACATATCCGTATACACGAAGCCGACGAGGCTGTCAAAATGATATGCAAATATAGCCATCGAGGCTACAGAACATCTAACAATACACGGTTGTCTGCAAAGCCTCCCAAGAAGAGAGTAGGTGACATAGTATAGGCGGGATAGGACTACGCCATGCCCAAAAGAATAATACCTAAAAGGCGGCAACTCGGGATAAAATGGGCCATACATGTAGTCCTTTGAATAGAAATCTATATGGATGTTGGCTTTGTCTCCTGTCCACTGCCGGGCATGACGCGGCGATCGCGAAACGAAAGGACGTCGGTGCGAATAATGTGCGAAGTATGTAAAGCATAATCAACATCATAGTAGGAGCACGATACACGGCGCGAGAAATAACATAAGATGGGAGAATCGGGAGGTAATAAGTCGTTTGTACCTACAGTGGTCTTCATCGTATCTACTTACTTGTCTTTTATAGTGACCTTGAGTTTCTAATGCTTACTCGTGTACATACATACATATATATTCGTATTCGTATTCATATTTGTACCCATACCATATACATATCATGCCCGACCATGAATACTCGATGGTTCACATACCGGCCATAACAAGGCTCGGTGAGTATACATACTGGCCACACCAAGGCTTGATGTTATCCGTACCCGCATTGCCGATGGTGTGCGCATAATGGAAATATCGTACTGCAGCCATATAAGCTCGGTGTTACATAATATTCATACATACATGAGAACACGTATACATGGAAACCCATAAGTATCATCAATATCATTATATACATCGTTTCGTTATGTCTATCAGAGATCGGAAAACTGTCGTATAAGGGGTTCAATGGAATCATGAAAGTATCGAGGATCGTGAGCTTTAGTAGCTTTTAGAGATAGAATCATTTGGAGGACATTATAGAACTCATAAAAGGATGTGTATACATATAGCCAAGGAACCATGCCTTATTGAAAGAAGGGTTATTACATACTCCTTGTCTTTACAACTATTTAACGTTCACCGTTGAAGCTTGAATAATCTACATTTAGAAGGATTCATACCATGGTTAAGCTTTAATGATACTCTTAAATTGAAACTAGAATAATTCATGATCTAATGAAAATTAGGCAGCATTTCCCCTATTTCGTCAACTTTCACCATTTTACAAAACAACTCCCAACAACCACAATAACATCCATAATACACTCACAATATCATAATTAAGCAATCACATTCCATTAAACCTTTAAAATCTATCCGTGTGCTCAACTTATACTAACAACTCCACACCCATTTTAACACATTTTCATATAACGCTTCTTTATCACCATTATTACCTTCCATAACATGATTATATCCATATCATACTAAGAATCATGACTCAATATAGTTTACTACTCATAAACACTTCAAAAAGCTACATTTAGACTTCATTCTCTCGCTTTCTTCTTCTACCCAAGTTTTTCTACAACCAAACATTCTCATTAACATGAAATAAGCATGGAAACTAAACTTTTTATCCCATAGAAATGAGCTTTGGAGCAGCTACCAACTTGTGCAAAAACCCTAGCTACAATGCCCAAGTATTTCTTGAAATCTACCAAACCCTAGGGAACCTTCTAACACATGAACACTTGATTCTTGTTATTTGATCTTTGTAATCTCTTGGGTTTGGGTGTAATATGCTTAGAGAAGGGTTTTGGAGTTTTTTTTGGAGAGCTTGGAAGAATGTGGGAAATGAAAATGAGCAAGGGTCGTCCATGTTATAAAATAAAATTTTTGACCCGACCCGATTTATACGGCCTATTATACGGGCGTCCGTATAATTAGGCCGTATAATACCACCAGGCTGTACCCTTCCCTAGAACAAACCCACGGACCATTTTACGGGCTGTATAATTTATACGGTCCGTACAAATGGCCGTACAACTGGAAAAATTTCGATTTTCATTCTCGCGACTGGTTTGACTTCATATCCTCGTAGAACCTTCTTGGCACTTATATAACACTTCATTAATCATACAATAGGTCCTATAACAGCCCCTCAAGATATTTCGAAATAAACATCTGCTCAATTATAGCGAAAACCTTTCCGAACGCGACTTACATTTTCACTTCCCTCGACGAACTTAGGCTCATATATTCATATAACTTCAAACTCTTATGATATGCACTCTAAGCTATCTAATACCTTCCTTAATCTCATAAGGGTCTCATAGTCACCTCAAGCTCACATTCGCCTATCCACAAGGCAACAAGTCCGAAAATTTCCGAGGTGTAACACTTTTCTTCCTAGACTCAACGATTTCGAAGGAATTTCCCTATTGGGGCTTTTACCCAATAGGGTGGCTGGACCTTTTGAACTCCCCAAATGGCCATGTAGTGAAGAAGGAAAGAAACAAAGACCCAGTTAGTTTATATTTTACTGATCTTATCATATGTATAGCTATACATATATACATATACAGTGTCCTATTCGCTTGCAAATCCTATCATACATATAAATACACACACATACAAGCGTAATATCCTATTTATTCATAAGCCCATGTAATATGCATATGTATTTCCATGTCCTTAAACTCATCTCAAAACTTGGGTAGTAGGGAGGCAAAGTCATCACTCCCCTTATTCCTGATGCCACACAAGTTCCAAGACGTTTTATGAACCTTCGGCACGGCTGGTCACCAGGGGAAGGTTCAAACCAGGCCCCCTCCCCTAAACTGCCTCTCCAACCAATACAGCCATGGAGGACACAGATTCACATATCCACATACATGCTTGGAATAAATAGGATAGGTCTAATATACACAGTTATAGAACAATCATAAATCAATAAGAATAGATGAGAACATGAAGAAAAGAGATGGATAGTCTCAGCTGATAGACCATTCTTATGAAACAAGACCATGGCAAATAAATATGATTTAGACAAAAGAAGAAGTAACCTACATGGACATAATGTGGCCAAAACTAGACTGAATCAAACAACCACAACATAAATAGTTACATAGAGGTGGCATAATCCCAAGCAGTATTGAGTCAAGTAGGCATGGTAAAGCAAGTAAGGCATATAAGCATAGGATAAACAAGCCTCAATATAGGTACCATGCAACAGAGATGAGCAGCAGATTTGTCATTCACAGAGGGCATATAAAGTTATTCATGTAAAGCCTCCAACAAGGATAGGTGTCCTATGCACAACCAAAACAAGTACCGACACAACCTTTATGGGTCATATTTTAAGTCTGGATGATTTCACACATGATGCAGGGAATGAACAAAAGGACAAGTCTGTAATCCTACTAGACATGGTATGGAAAAACTCAGGTAGGTGAATCAAAGTCCTCTTATTGAAACAATCATTTACTAGTATGTAGCACACAAGGGAAGCAACTAATCCCTAATTACTATGACATCAATAGAAGAGCACAAGCAGATCTGATTATGCCAAGGAAATATAGTAAAAGTCATGGCTTTGCTAGCTTTAATAAACTCAAATGGGATGCCGCATTGCCCTCAGGATTATTTCAGTTAAAGGTCAAGACAAATCAACTAAATTCAGGCAAGGTCAGCTATAAGCAGTGTCAAGCGGCTTTAAGTCCTAATGATTTTATGTAAAGTATTCAGTTTTAAGTACTGCAACTGCATCTTCACACACGCTGTAAGCAAATAGAAAGACCAAGATTCCCAAAGATACACAGAAGATTCAACATTTTTTTTAAAGTTCAGAGTTTTGAAATTCCTTTTAGCCCTTCTCCCCTAACCCTATTCCATTGTAGAAAAGAAACAGATTGATTTCTGTAACACCCCGTAAACTTGAACTAGGTGTGAATGTATAAAAATCTAATATTAAGATGGTATTTTATCTATATGAATCCATTCTTGATGAATTCAGGTGGACGGTAGTTGTTTTGAAGTCAAACAAAAAAAAAAGTGAAGTTTTTAAGGCCTTCTAAATTCGTCTAAGTTTGAGACAGTCTGTACTTATGGCCAGTTTTCGGATACTTACGTTAGGAATTGGAGAAAACTCAAAACTTAAAAGTTGTAGGTTTTTGGAATAACTTTCCAACCATATATTATGGAGCTCAAACGGAGCTTTTTGCTAGAAGTTATACTCATTTCTTTGACGCTCGCGATGCTTCGAAGTCATCGTGCGGTGCCCTTGCGCGATTGCGCACTAGACCGTGTTCTGCCTTCACTTTGCATGATCAGCTGCACGGTAGGGCTTCGAGTCTGTGATCGCACACCGAAAATGTTGTTTTAAAAGCCTAACTTCGTTATATTCATTCCCACTTCGTTTTAAATAAATTTTTCTGAGGAAAATGACACCAAAGAAGTCTCTCTAACCCTAAGGTGAGTGTATACTCAATATCCATCAATCATACACCAAAGTTTATCTCTTCTTGATCATAAATCATCTCTCCAGACCCTAAGTTCTTGAAAATTCAAGAAGAAGAAGAAGAGAAGTGTGTGGAATTCGTCTAAAAGGTAAGACTTCTAAGTTTCCTGAGTTTATTGTTATGTTTGGGTTAGAGTAGGAAGTTCTACAAGGTTAGAATCCCCTAGTGATTCATGGAAGGGTTCAAGAACACGTTTATAGGCTTAGAAAAGCCCTAGTTTTTCCATACATAAAGAGAGTTCGGAGAAACGAATAAAGCTTTAATCTTTCTCATCTAAATCCATTGTAGATTGATTGTTGAACCTTGGGAATTTCGTTTTGCTAGCTTTTAGCGGGATTTAAGGCATGCCTCTTTTGAAAATCTTATTTTGGAATGCATGACTTCTTTTCAAAAGTTCTTTATTGAATAGAAAGGTGAACTTCTCATATTATGAAACCCTAATTCATGTTTTTATCATGGTTGGTGTATGTGAGGGGGAAAGCCCACATTAGACCTTAGTTTTACTATACCCTATACATGTATATGTGATCCCAACTGTTTTTCCTCTATAAGAGATGGTCAATAATAAACGTTAATGGTTGGTAATGAGGTTTTCATGAGAAACTATGACAATTGATCTTTGTTTAAAGAAGTGGAAACATTTTCAAACTTAATGCTAATGGATGGTGTGACTATATTTAAATAATTGTGGTTTAGCTTCTATGCTATAATTCAGCTTCAATGCTATGAATTTTATTATTGTGTTTGGCTTAGCTACTCGGGAGGAAGGGTAGCCACTATGGATCCTAGTGTGATAATGCCTAGCCATTCGGGAGGAAGAGTGGCCACTTTCGGGTTCGCTACCTGGGGTGTGATTATGCCTAGCTATTCGGGAGGAAGTATAGCCACCGAGAAGTACATATTCCGGTGTGGTGCGCTGTGACAAGGGAACCTCTACGATCATCCCTTCGATGTGCTTGATTCTTGGGCCTGTATTGGCATGTGTGATATTCTTATTTTCTCATGGAATTGTTGTTGTTAATTATGATCAATTGAAAGGCATATTTGAAGTTGTACCTTGACAAGAGGCCTTATAATCGGTTTTGATAATTCTTATTGAGATACACAAACTGAATAAGCACTTTCTTACATTGGTTTCACATGATTTTCAGGACTGATTTCTTTATGTATTATTGTACTCTATTTTCTTATTACTTATTGTCCCCGAGGCACTCACTGAGTACGGAGTACTGAGGCATACCATTGTTGTTTTTTATGGTATGTTAGGTAACGGAAAAGAGCAGGTTCTTGATACTCCAGGCATTTATGAAGGACTTTTTATTGAGCCCACACCTTTATTCGTGGAACACCCTATTTATTTGTTTATTTATTATATTAGTTTTTCGGGCTGCGTCCCGATGAGTCAAACTATTATTCCTTCATCTTACAAGCTCCATAGTATACACTCTTGTGGGTAGTTGTTGAGTTATTGATTAACTCTTGGGTGCGTTATTATATTTGACTAAGTATTTGATTAACAAAGACTTTCGCTGATTTAATTCATATATTCATGATTTGTTTACATTTATTTTATAAACTGTTGGAGGCGAATATTGAACCTGGCGGGTTCAAGTATTGTTAGTGCATCTTTTAGGTTCTTCTGATATTGTTCATGACGTTGGATGCCAGTCACATCTAGGGTGGGTTTTGGGGCAAGACAAGCTTGGTATCAGAGCCTAGGTTTAAATACGTCCTAGGATTATTGTTTGTGTCTGTGCAGCTGTGTCTAGTGGAGTCTTCCTTGTATAGCCTGATCGCCTGTATGATCGAAAGACTACCAAGACATTCATAGGTGTTTCCTATTCTTCTTTATTCGAGATTGTGTTGTACAGCTGAAAGTCCTTTTAGGATCGTTCTAATTCGCTCGTTAATTCGTACCTTGCAGAAATGGCTTTGACACGATCCAAAAATGGTAATCGAGGATTTCCCATAGGAGTTAATCGAAATCTTGGGGGCGCGAATGCTGGCAACGGAAACAATGTTGGGAATCAAGCACCACCTCCAGCACCGCCTGCTCCTGCTGTTCCTGTTGTGGATGTGTCAGAGATTGGTAATATGAAATGACTATTCAAATGTTGACTGCATTGGTTGCGGCTCAGCAGCCGTGGAGAGGTGTGGGACCTCATGGTGGAGGCAGACTTAAGCAATTCCTCGACTTGAAGTCACTAGAGTTCTTCGGGTCACGAGAGGTGGATGACTCCCAACATTTTTTAGATGAGACCTTTAAGGCATTGAGGGCAATGGATGCCCAGGATTCTGAAGCTGTGAGGCTTGCTTCTTATCATTTTAAGGATGTTGCTCACGCATGGTTTGAGATGTGGGGAGTCCGAGAGTGATGTGTCGCTTAGCTCCGATACGGGGTCGAAATTTGTTTGAAGAAGCATTCATGGAAAGGTTTTTGTCCGATGAGAGAGATTTGCTATGGCTATGAAATTTGAAAAGCCGGAACGGAGTAACAAGTCGGTTCGTGAGTATAGTTTTGGAGTTCACCCGTTTGTCAAAGTATGCTTTATACATGATTCGAGTCGAAAAGCATAAGTTGACCTTTATTTGTGAAAAGGCTTGATGCCACGCATCAAGTCCGTACGTGTCTTTGTTGTTGTTATGTCTCCTACTTGCACTTTGTCATCACTGGTTGGGTTTGTTGAGTAGCAGGAGAGTTGGAAAAACGAGAAGAGGGTGGATCGAGACCCTGAACGAAGGCCGATCTCGCGGGTGGTTTTGGTGTACAGACTATAATGGAGGGCGAAAGAGAGGGTATTCTCACTGTCGCTCCCGGTTCTTATTCCCATGTTAGTGTTCCTTCTGGTAGGCAAGGCCAGAAAAATAATAATAGTAAGTTTTCGCAGGGAAGTAGTCGTCCGCCAGTGTGGAAAGAATGTATCTGTCATCATTGTGGGATTAGAGGCCATATTAAGAGGGAATGCAGAAAGTGGCTACGTGAGATAGCTGCTATGAATAACTAAAATAATAATTCTTCTGCTTCTGCATCTGCTAAAAATTCGCCTACTGGTAATGATAACTATAATAATCAGAATGCTCGTATTAACGACAAAGGAAAGGAAGTTGCTAATACTTCTGGTGGAGGGACAGCTCGACTTTATGGGCTGACTCGTAGGGAGGCAGCTGAGGCTTCTGACGCTGTGGTTACAGGTATCCTTACCATCTGTTCTCATGATGCTTATTCATTGATTGATCCGGGTTCAAATTTATCCTATGTGACCCCTTATTTTGCTCTTGATAGAGGTATGAAACCCAAACCTTTGTTGGAACCCTTTGCTATTAATACACCTTCTGGTGTTCCTGTTATTGCTTCTAGAGTGTATAGAAATTGTGTTGTTGTGATTAAGGGACGTGAGACCGTGGCTGATTTGTATGAACTTGAGATGGTGGATTTTGATATAATTATGGGGATGGACTGGTTGTCTGCGTGTTATGCTAATGTGGATTGTCACCATAAGTTAGTTCGTTTCGCCTTTCCCGATGCGCCTGTTATTGTGTGGGAGGGTGAAATCGCTAAGCCAAAAGGTAGATTTATTTCTTATCTTAAGGCTCATAAGATGATTACTAAGGGGTGTATTTACCATTTGGTTGCTGTTAATGATACAAAAGTCGTAGTACCTAAATTTGCATCTGTCCCCATAGTTAGTGATTATCCCAAATTGTTTCCCGAAGATCTCCCTGGTATCCCTCCTGATAGGGTTATTGATTTTGGTATTGATGTTATTCCCGACACCCAACCTATTTCTATTCCACCTTATCGTATGCCTCCAGCGGAGCTATGGGAGTTAAAGGATCAGTTGAAGAACTTGTTAGATAAAGGTTTCATCCAACCAAGTTCCTCACCTTGGGGTGCTCCAGTCTTGTTTGTTAGAAAGAAAGATGGTTCCCTTAGGATGTGCGTTGATTACCGTCAACTTAATAAAGTGACCATTAAGAATAAATATCCTTTGCCTAGGATAAATGATCTATTTGACCAACTTCAGGGTGTCAATTTCTTTTCAAAGATTGACCTGAGGACTGGGTATCACCAATTGAAGATAAAGGAAAAGGATATCCCGAAAACCGCTTTCCGTACTTGTTATAAGCATTTTGAGTTTCTAGTCATGTCCTTTGGAATGTACCTGCTGCATGCATGGATTTGATGAATCGTGTGTTTAAGCCTTATCTAGACCGCTTCATTATTGTGTTCATTGATGATATTTTGGTGTATTCTAAAAGTCGTGAGGATCTTTGTGGAAGGCTTTTCGTTAATAGCCTCTCCATTGACTAAATTGACACAGATCCTAAGTTTCAATGGCCCGAAGCTTGTGAAAAGAGCTTCCAAGAACTTAAGACAAAGTTGACTTCGACTCCTATTTTGACTTTACCTTTTCCGGGTCCGTTGAATATGTGGTGTCTTGTGATGCTTCCGGAATTGGTTTGGGTTTGGATGAAATGTGGGGAGATAGGGGAGAAAAAACTGGACTTGGAAAATGACCCTTTCGACCTTATGGGAATTTAGGACCCATTGGAAATGGACCGCTATTCGTAGGCATCTTTGGTGGTGTATTTTTGTGTTGTGTTGTGAGGCCTTGGATGAAATGTGCGGTGATAGGGGGCAAAGTATAGGACGGCCGACCTCGACTGGGCCGGCTTGCTCGGCAGTGGCCAACCGTTTCTTTGGTGGCCGCTGTGGCGGGAGGTGGGCTACTATGGCGGTACTGCTATAACGGTGAACCAACCGCCATAGCGGTTAGGCGAAAAAGTTGGGGACCGCTAAAGGGACCGTTGGTCACTTGATCACCCATAGCGGGACCGCCGCAGCGGTCGACGGGAGGCAATAACCGGGTTTTAAATGCCTTAGTTTTATTTTCTCATTCATAACACCCCAACACACTTCCCAACAAACACTTAGAGAGAATTTTCAAGCTAGGGCAAGACAATCTTGCGAGGTAAGTTCCATTGCTTTTCATTCTATCATTCCTTTCCCTTCATTATTGTAATCATCTCCATGGGTCTTTAATGGTGAAATTGAATTAGAAACCCTAGAATATTAATGAAACTTCTAAACTTGATGGGTTATGATTATTATCGCTTAGTTATCATCTAAATGCATTGGTTAGTTGCTATTTGTCATAAATTGAACATTTAGAGACATAAACTAAGTGATTGGAGACCTAGGGTTCTATAAAAATGGTGTCTTTGCCATGGAAAATTGCAATGGGAATGTTTGATAGAATGTTGTTATAAATTGATGATTAATGATTATTAAGGGTCTAAATAGGTTGTTTATCACCTAGAAAATCATCCACCCTTGGAATGGGGAGAGGGAAGGGTATTTCTTGCCTTGGTATTTGTGATTAAGCAATATGACTCATTGAGCCTTCTATTTCTAGACTTTGAGTGTTCTGAGGCTTTGAGGAAAGGAAAGGCTATAGCAGAGTGACTTGCATTGTTCCAGCTCTACTTTGAGGTAGGTTACGGTTTACTTGAGTTAGACTTTGGTTAGTTGAATGTATGTTTGTGATTTCATTAGGAGAAAGCATGTCTAGTATTCATTACATGATATTGTGTGGTTAAGCTCCTATGTGTTTGTGATTGAATGTTGTGTAGGCTTCATGCCATTATTCCTGTGTGATTTAATCTACAGTGGTTGTATTGTGATGAGAAGTTAATATAGTCTTCTCGAGGGTATTGTGACATGAAATGATGAGGTGAATATGGATATTGAGAAGGTAAGAAACACTGTTCTGTAAAAGGTATGACAAGGCACATATGTGGCCTAGATTATGGGCTCGTGGTCCGAGGATAGTTTCGAAAATGAGAGGTTTATTGTTATATCCCGCGTCCGAGGTTCGTTCCGGAGCGGAGGTTGTGCTCGGGTCCGAGGAGTGTTCCGGAACGAGTGGTACATGGACACCATGGGTCCCCTGCAGGTCATGACTACTGAGCTATGACATCAGATAGCATGTGTGTACAGCGAGTGGGGGTATAGTGTACTTTTATCTCCGTTGTAGTTAACGTGTTTGTGATTCTTGGCAATTAGGTGATTTGTTGTTTGTCGTCGTGGTTGACTTGTTGTGATGTATTGATATTCGTGTATGATTGACTGGCTTGTTTATTTTATTGATTTCATAAGATATGCATGATACTAATCTTAGTCGGCCTATGATGCTTACCGGTACATAGTGTTTGTACTGATACTACCTTGCTGCATTCTTTGAGTGCAGATTTTGATATAGAGACCGCTACTCGTCCTCACATCTAGCGTGGAGGATAATTGCTGACAGATTTTGGGGTGAGCTTCTTCTCATGCCAGGCCGCCCGAAGATCTTCTACTTATGATGTCTTTTCTTATTTTGGACATTATGGATATTTATTAGATAGATTTCAGTTCTTAGACGTGTTTTTGGCTTAGAGTCCTGTACGATGACTTTCGAATTTTGGGAAATTTGTAATAGTTAGACTTCCGCACTTGTTTTAGTATTTTATGGCATGACTTACCCAGTTTATTTGATGCGTGAATGAGTATAATCGTTTGACTTGTTTAATATAAAATCAGACTTGAATGAATAGAGATCTTGTGTGTTGGTTCGCCCACTAGGATTTAGTTGGGTGCCAGTCATGGCGGGTTGGGTCGTGACAAAGTTGGTATCAGAGCTTTAGGTTCGTCGATCTCATCGTACCAGGACATGTCTAGCAGAGTCTTGTAGATCGGTACGGAGACGTCTGTACTTATCTTCGAGAGGCTGTCGGACACTAGGAAAACTCTCTTTTCTTTCTTCTTTCATGCTACTTGATTCCAATTGGTATCTGCTGATTCAAATTGGTATCTGACTATCCTTCATTCTCTCACAGATGGCGAGAACACGCGCGGCAGCAGCTAGAGGAAGAGGTGGAGGCAGAGGAGGTCGGAGGGGCGGCCCCGGGGGGTGGCATCCCGGTGGTTGACCCCGTGCCTCCGTGGTCCCTAACGAGGCGGCGGGAGTTGCGGCCGCACCGGCCCGGCCGGCGGCCGGTAGCGGTCCCACCGGGAGGCTGCGGTAATCGGGGTGTACTAGACGCGATGGCACAAGTGCTGAATCATTGCGTGGGTTAGCACGGAGATCGGGAGCTATACTAGCGTGGGTCCAGCAGGTAGGGGCGCAAGGGCAGCGGCTCCAGATCCGGACAGAGCACAGGCTCCGGGGGTTCAGCACGCGGCAGCGGTGGCGCCTCGCTTGGATGAGGTTTCGGGTTTTGAGGCCTTCCCGAGGCCTGTTGCAGGGCCAGTGATGACTGGTGAGGAACATGATCTGTTTTGGAGGTTCACAAAAATGAAGCCTCTTGTGTTTTATGGTACTGAGTCGGAGGACGCATATGAGTTCATCATCGACTGTCATGAGCGGCTCCATAAGATGGGGGCCGTGGATAAGTACGGGGTAGAGTTTGTGACGTTCCAGTTCTTGGGTGATGCCAAGCTTTGGTGGAGGGCTTATGTGGAGTGTAGGCCAGCTGGTCTCCTCCGTTGACTTGGGTCCAGTTTTACTCTATGTTTTTGGACAAGTACGTCCCGCGTACTCTGAGGGACCGAAGGAAGGATGAGTTTGCTACTATTGATCAGGGGAACTCGTCGGTTGCTGTGTATGAGTCTCGTTTCCACTCCCTATCCCGATATGCTATTCAGTTGCTGCCCACTGAGGGGGAGAGGATACGGCGGTTTGTGAAGGGGTTGAACACTGGGCTTCAGTTATCGGCTCTTCAGCTTGTAGCCACTGGGGCTTCGTTTCAGGAGGTAGTGGAGCACGTCCGTACTGTTGAGAGTATTAGGCAGGAGAGTCAGGCGAAGCATGTAGAGAAGAAGGCCCGTAAGGGTGGGATGTTCAGCAACTCTTTCTCGAGGGGTCAGAGTTCACAGGTTTATTCAGGGCGTCCGGTTCAGTCCGCGATGCAGGTGTCAGCTGGGGGCCCATCAGGGGCAAATTATCAGGCTTCCGGTCAGCATGGAGGCTATACTGCTTCATCATCTTCTATTCAGCGGCCTACGCTGGACCGTGCTTGCTTCGAGTGTGGTGAGATAGGGCATATTAAGAGATATTGCCCCAGACTTAGACAGAATGGGCAGGGGACTCAGTATCAGGCTCCCCGAGCTCCATATGCACCATATCGAGGGGGTAAGGATCACGCACCAGCTAGGGCGGGGTGGCCACACCGCGGGTAGGGGTGGTGCCCAGCCTAACCGAGGCGGTTCTCAGGCGGGAGGCGGACGGCGGCCCGGCGGGGCGGGGCTCGGACTCGGTAATGGTAATCGCGGGTGGTACGCGGGCGACGAGGGGCGTGCGGTCATTTGTACACTTTCCCAGGTAGACTCGAGGCTGAGGCCTCCGATGCAGTTATCACAGGTACTATCTCCGTTTATGACCGTATGGCTTCTGTTTTGTTTGATCCGGGTTCTACTTTTTCCTATGTATCTACCTATTTTGTTGTGGGTCTGGATATGATGTGTGATACTCTTGATACCCCTATTTTTGTGTCTACTCCTGTTGGGGATTCTGTGGTAGTGGATAGCGTCTACCCTGCGTGTGCAATTTCTTTTATGGGGTATAGTACTTGGGCGGATTTGATGATTTTAGACATGGTAGATTTCGATGTTATTTTGGGTATGAGTTGGTTGTCCCCGCATTATGCTATACTTGATTGCCATTCTAAAACTGTTACACTAGCCATGCCCGGGCCACCTAGACTCGAGTGGAAGGGTAACCTTAGTCCCCTCTCTAAGAAAGTAATATCCTTTGTTCGTGCTAGGAAGCTAGTAGAGAAGGGGTGTTTAGCTTATCTGGCACATATCCGTGATACCAGTGCAGATACTCCATCCCTTGATTCGGTTCCAGTGGTACGCGAGTTTGCGGATGTGTTCCCCGCGGACTTGCCTGGTATGCCACCGGATCGTGATATTGACTTCAGGATTGACTTAGACCCAGGGACTCGTCCTATCTCTATTCCACCTTATAGGATGGCACCAGCAGAACTCAGGGAACTGAAAGAGCAGTTGCAAGATCTTCTGAGTAAGGGGTTTATTCGCCCGAGTGCCTCTCCGTGGGGTGCTCCTGTGTTGTTTGTTAAGAAGAAGGATGGGTCTATGCGTATGTGTATTGATTACCGACAGCTGAATAAGGTAACTATCCGAAACAAGTATCCCATCCCCCGTATTGATGACTTGTTTGATCAGTTACAGGGAGCTTCGGTGTTCTCAAAAATTGACCTAAGGTCAGGGTACCATCAGTTGAAGATTCGGGCAGAGGATGTTCCTAAAACTGCTTTTCGGACCAGGTATGGGCACTATGAATTCTTGGTTATGTCTTTTGGGCTTACAAATGCCCCAGCTGCGTTCATGGATTTGATGAACAGTGTGTTTAAGCCCTACCTAGACTCATTCATTATAGTGTTCATTGATGATATCCTGGTGTACTCTAGGAGTAAGGAAGAGCATGAGAAACATTTGAGAATTGCTCTTGGAGTGTTGCGGGAGAAGGAATTGTATGCTAAATTCTCCAAGTGTGAATTTTGGTTGTCTTCTGTGTCTTTCTTGGGGCATGTGATTTCGAAGGAGGGTATTATGGTGGATCCTCAAAAAATTCAGGCAGTCAAGGAATGGGCTAGGCCCACATCAGTGATCGAGATCCGTAGTTTTGTGGGTCTGGCTAGCTACTATCGTCGGTTTGTGAAAGGGTTTGCTTCTATTGCTTCTCATATGACCCGTTTGACTCAGAAGGAGGTACCGTTTCAGTGGTCCGATGAGTGTGAGGAGAGCTTTCAAAAGCTCAAAACATTGTTGACTACCGCACCGATTCTGGCATTGCCCGTTGAGGGCAAGGATTTTGTTGTTTATTGTGATGCTTCACGTTCTGGTTTGGGTGTTGTTTTGATGCAGGAAAAGAAGGTGATTGCTTATGCTTCTCGGCAGTTGAAGGTGCATGAGAAGAACTATCCTACTCATGATCTAGAGTTGGCAGCGGTGGTGTTTGCATTGAAAATCTGGAGGCACTACTTGTATGGTGTCCATTGTGAAGTGTACACAGACCATCGCAGTTTGCAACATGTGTTCACTCAAAAAGATCTGAACTCTAGACAGCGGAGATGGATGGAACTGCCGAAGGACTATGACATCACCATTTTGTATCACCCTAGTAAGGCTAATGTGGTAGCTGATGCATTGAGCCGAAAGTCGGCTAGTATGGGGAGTCTGGCTCGTTTAATTTCTTCTGAGCGTCCGTTGGCTAGAGAGGTGCAGACTCTGGCTAATAGTTTTATGAGATTGGATATCTCTAACACAGGCAAGGTGTTGGCTTGTGTTGAGGCTCGGTCATCATTTTTAGAGCAGATTAAGGCTAAGCAGTTCGAAGATGCTAAGCTATGTAAAATACGAGATAAGGTGTTGCGTGGTGAGGCCAAGGAGGCCGTGATTGATGAGGAGGGCGTTTTGCGAATCAATGGGCGAGTGTGTGTGCCACTGGCGTGCGACTTGATTAAGACCATTCTGACAGAGGCTCATAGTTCGAGGTATTCTATCCACCCTGGTGTCACTAAGATGTATCGTGATTTGAGGCAACATTGCGGTGGACTAGGATGAAGCGGGATATTGTGGAGTTCGTTGCGCAGTGCCTAAATTGCCAACAGGTGAAGTATGAACATCAGAAACCTGGGGGTACATTGCAGAGAATGCCCATTCCAGAATGGAAGTGGGAAAGAATAGCCATGGATTTTGTAGTGGGTCTTCCGAAGACGTTAGGGAAGTTTGACTCCATCTGGGTTATTGTTGATAGGTTGACTAAGTCTGCCCACTTTATTCCGGTGAAGATAACTTATGATGCGGAGAAATTTGGCTAAAGTTTACATTCGGGAGGTACTTAGACTCCACGGGGTTCCTATCTCCATCGTGTCCGACAGGGGCACCACGTTCACATCCAGTTTTGGAAGTGTTTGCATGAGGAGTTGGGTACGAGGTTAGATCTTAGCACCGCCTTCCATCCTCAGACTGACGGGCAGTCTGAGCGGACTATTCAAGTTCTTGAGGATATGCTTCGTGCGTGTGTGATAGATTTCGGTGGGCATTGGGATCAGTTCTTGCCCTTAGCCGAATTTGCTTACAATAATAGCTATCACTCGAGTATTGATATGGCTCCCATTTGAGGCATTGTATGGGAGGAGGTGTAGGTCTCCTATTGGGTGGCTGGATGCGTTTGAGGTGAGGCCATGGGGCACTGATCTTCTGAGAGTCCTAGAGAAGGTGAAGGTGATTCAAGCCAAGCTTGTTGGCGAGCGCAGAATAGGCGGAAAGAGTATGCGGACCGCAAGGTCCGAGATCTCGAGTTTGAGGAATGAGAGCAAGTGTTATTGAAGGTCTCACCCATGAAGAGGGTGATGAGGTTTTGGAAAAAGGGGCAAGCTTAGCCCGAGGTCCATTGGTCCGTTTGAGATTCTCAAACGTGTGGGAGAGGTGGCTTACAAGTTGGCTTTACCTCCGGGCTTGTCAGGCGTTCATCCGGTGTTCCATGTGTCGATGTTGAAAAGGTACCACGGCGATGGTTCCTATATCATCCGTTGGGATTCGATTTTGTTAGATGAAAATCTGTCGTATGAGGAAGAGCCCGTTGCTATCTTAGACAGGGATGTTCGCAAGTTGAGGTCCAAAGAAATAGCCTCCGTAAAATTTTAGTGGAAAAATCAACCAGTGGAAGAAGCTACCTGGGAAATAAAGTCGGATATGCGTAGAAAATACCCTCAGCTTCTCGCCGAGTCAGGTAACTCCGCCCTAGATTTCTCATCTTTATCCGTTCGGGGACGAACGGTGTCTTAATTGGTATCTGGTGTAATGACCCTTCCGGTCGTTATGGGAAATTAGGACTCCATTGGGAATTCCGAGGCCGCGGGTGGATTCGTAGGGCGTTTTTTTTATATGTATGCATGTTTTGTGTTGTGTTTTTGAGGCCTTGGATGAAATGTGGGGTGATAGGGGAAAAAGCTGGATGAAAATCGAGCTCGGCCGCCCAAAATGGACCGCTATGCGGTGGGATTACCGCTGGGCGGTACGCCTAGCGGTGCCTCGTGGGGCGGCCAACCATTTCTTTGGTGGCCGCCGTGGCGGGCCATGGACCGTATGGCGATGACGGTACAGTGCGGTGTGAACCGACCGCCATAGCGGTCGGATGTAAGTTCGGACCGCTATAGCGGTCACTATAGACCGCTATAGCGGGACCGCCGCAGGGCATAGTGACCGCCGCGGCGGTCGATGGGAAGGCGAATGCATGTTTTTAATGCCTTAGTTTTATTTTCTCATTCATAACACCCCAACACACTTCCCAACAAACACTTAGAGAGAATTTTCAAGCTAGGGCAAGACAACTTTGAGAGGTAAGTCTCTTTGCTTTCCATTCTATCATTCCATTCCCTTCATTATTGTAATCATCTTCATGGGTCTTTAATGGTGAAATTGAAATAGAAACCCTAGAATATTAATAAACCTTCTAAACTTGATGGGTTATGATTATTAATCGCTAGTTATCATTTAAATGGATTGATTAGTTACTATTTGTCACAAATTGAACATTTAGAATAGTAAACTAAGTAATTGAGACCTAGGTTTCTATAAAAATAGTGTCTTTGCTATAGAAAACACTTTGTAATGGGAATGTTTGATAGAATGTGGTATAAATTGATGGTTTATGAAGACTAGGGGCTTTGATAGGTTGTTTATGACCTAGAAAATCATCCACTGTTAGAATGGGGAGAGGGAAGGGTATTCTTGCCTTGGTATTTGTAAATTGAGCAATATGACTCATTGAGCCTTCTATTTTTAGACCGTAAATGTATTGAGGCTTTGAGGCTGTAGCAGAAAGACAGGCATTGTTCCAGCTCTATTGTGAGGTAGGTTACGGTTTACTTAAGTTAGACTTTGGTTAGTTGATTGTATGTTTGTGATTTCATTAGGAGGAAGCATGTCTAGTTTTCATGCGTGGTATTGTGTGGTTTAAATTCCTACGTGATTGTGATTGATTGATTGTGTAGGCTCCGTGCCATTATTCCTGTGTGATTTAACCTACCGTGGATGTGTGGTGATGAGAAGCTAATATAATCTTCTCAAGGATATTATGACATGAAATGATGAGTTGATTCTTGGTATTGGAGAGGTAAGAAACACTGTCCTGTAAGAGGTATGAAAAGGCGCTCATGTGACCTAGATTATGGGCTCGTGGTCCGAGGATCATTCCGAAAACGAAAGGTACTGAGATATGTCCCGCGATCGAGGTTCGTTTCGGGGCGGAGATTTGTGCTCGGATCCGAGGGGTGTTCCGAACGAGTGGTACATGGACACCATGGGTCCCCTGCAGGTCATGACTACTGAGTTAAGACATCAGCTAGTATGTATGTACAGTGCGTGTGGTTATTGTGGTAAATTTGTTTTCGTTGTTGACTTACGGGATTGTGATGCTTGACATCTTGGCGATTGATTGTGATTGTTCTTGGTTGACTTGCTGTGATTATTGATATTCGTGATATTGACGCTTGTTTATTCTATTGATTTTATGAAATATGCATGATACTAATCTTAGTCGACCTATGATGCTTGCCGGTACATAGTATTTGTACTGATACTACCTTGCTGCATTCTTTGAGTGCAGATTTTGATATAGAGACTGCTGATCGTCCTCACATCTAGCGTGGAGGATATTTGTTAACGGATTTTTATTACACCCCGTATCTGCGAAGAAGCACTTATCGAATTTGAAACATAAGTACATTGAGTTATGGTTAAGTAAAACCAGATTGGAATATAAGGAGCAAGCATTATTAAGTATAGTTAGTGAGTGAAGGATGTATATAAGGCATACCAGAAGGTTTTATAAGGAAATAAGTGGAAGAAATGGAGTAGTATGACTTTGGAGAAAGGATGGGTAAAGTTTCGTGTGAAAATTTTGGTCCAACTTGAGGGAAGAATATCTCTTAGCATATGAAGTGTTTTGAAGTCAAACAAAAGCCTAAATTGTAGTTCGGGAAGTCTAGTTTCCAACAAAATGAACTGCTCGTCGATGCGACCTCGGAGTAAGGAGATGTTACACCTCAAAAAAATTTCCGTTGATGCTCGGTGAATAGACTACCGAAGAGCACGAAGTATACGGTATTTCAATAAGTAAGGAATGGCATTTGACGACCCTAATTAAGATTCCAAAGACCTTCGAGATAAGGGAAGAAAGTTTGCTAAGAGAAGGCAAGGCATACGATAGGTATCGGAAAGGATTTATAAGTAGCAAGTTAATGATGACTTAAAGATATTTTGGAGAAGAGTTATAACATCCTTTAGATTATTAATGAGGTGCTAAATAAGTGTCAAGAAGGTTCCATAAGGATTGGAGATCAAACGAGACGACGAGAACAACTTCGGAGAAAATGTGCATTACACGGCCACTTCCACGGACCGTGTAACCTTATACGGACCGTGAAAGGGTCCGTATAACACCCAGTAGAGATGGTGACTGGCTGGTGCTGAACCACGACCAGTTCCACGGACCGTGTAAGTGTCCGTGGAAGTCCCGACGGGTTGAATTATTCCAAGTCTATAAAGGTGATCCCAACTTCATTATTTTCATTCTAACACTTCCCCACTTCTCTCTAAAGTCTCTAGAACATTCCATACATTTCATGTACAAGAATCCAAGGGAAATCAAAGGTTCTTATCATCAAACCAAGTGAATCAAGTGCAAGAAACTCATCAAAGATCATCCAAGGCAAGGAATCCAAGTGAAGGTGAAACTAGGGTTTTGCTCAAAGTGAAGTGTTACTGCTCAAGGTTCATTCCTACATCATCTAAGGTAAGTTTTATGGTGTTTCCATGTTGTTTAAGGTATTGAGAAGTTGAAACACTTGGATTGCAAAAAGGATATAGAAATGGGTCATGAATGTGGGAATAGTGTTACTTTTGAATAGATGTTTGGATTGGGTTATGATTCTTGATACATTATGATTATAATCATGTTATAAATGATATTGAGAGCATGGAATCGACATTGTATGTGAATGAACGCAATTGTGTGATATGACCATGAATATGGATGAATCGAAGTGAATTGAGAAGTAAGGATAATGTAGTTGAATAAAGGCTATTGTTATGATGTTGTGAATGCTAGTATTGATGTTTGGGAGTTGATATATGATATGGAAGAAGTTGCATAAATAAAGGAGATGCTGTCCAATTTTCTCTAGCTTTAGTTATGAATGCTAAGCTATCGATTCTGTAATATTAGTATGCACTCTAATGAAGGTAGAAACGTGAGCACTGAGGAAGAGCGTGCAAGTGATAGAATAAGTTGAACGAAGAGGTATGTAAGGCTAACCCTTCTTTCATAAGGAATGGTTCTTTGGCCAAATAGCTATCCTTCTATGAGCCTACGATATTCTTCAATGATCCTATCTCTAAAAGCTACTAAACTTATGATTCTCGATATAATACGATTGTACTAAGTCCCTTATATGACGAGTAATCCTTTAAGGATAGATGTGATGAACGACGATAGTAATAATGATAAAGATGCTTATATGTATATGTGCCTATGTATGGCTATTATGAAACCCCGAGCTTATATGGCCGGGTAGGATATAGTGAATATTTATATATCTATATATGATGATGTGCGCGCACCACTGCAGTTGGGTACGGATAACCCTGAGCCTTGGTAGGGCTAGGTATGTATGACACTGAGCCTTGGTAGAGCCAGGTATGTATGACACTGAGCCTTGGTAGGGCCAGGTATGTGAAACACCGAACCTTCGTGGTCGGGTATGCTATATAAATGCTATGTATATGACATCAATATGAGTACGAATATGCTAAGTATATGTAAATGTTATGTAAAGGCTATGTATATGCCATGTATACGAGATGTAAATGATATGATTATGAGTATGAACGGAAATATGAATACGAATACGAAAATGGATACGAAAGGTAAACGAGTACGGATATGGATGTATGTACACGGATACGCAATAGAAATGGAATGTCCCTATGGAAAGCAAGTAAGTGCTATGAATATGATACTATTATCTCCCATCCTATGCTATTTCATATGTTGCCTATTATGCTTTCATATTGATATTGATCTTGCTTTACATACTCAGTACATTCTTCATACTGACGTCCTTTTGTTTGTGGACGCTGCGTCATGCCCGCAGGTGGCCAGGGAGACAGGTTTGATCCATAGCTTCATTATTCAGGGACTACATAGCGGAGCTCCATTTCATTCGGAGCTGCAGCTTTTGGTATAGATTCTTTGTGTACATATTTATGGGCACGGCGGGATTCTGTCCCGCCTATATGGTATGACGTACTTTTATTAGAGGCTCGTAGACATGTGTATATGGTTAGATATATTTGGCCTTGTCGGCCTATATTTTGGGATATTATTTTGTCAGCCTCGTCGGCTTATGTACATTCATACGGGCATAGTTGTTAATGATGATTTAAGTGAACTGTCGCCAATGGGATTAATAGGAATGATGAATGAAAGCATGATTTAGCTATTTGGCTCACCTAGATGAAATGTGAAAGTATGTTAAGAGGTGCCCGGGTGGGTTAGCACCGAGTGCCCGTTGCGGCCCTCCGGTTGGGTCGTGACAGGAGATATGAACGTTACAAGTCAGGCTAACAGAGCAGAAATGCGCGCTACAGTAACTGATACAGTACCGGCGTGCTACAGTACTGCTACAATACTCGGCGTGAACAGTAAAAATCAGAAAATTTAAAAACAAAAATCTAATTTTTTCACTCATATCTACCATCTTATCTCCCTAAATTCTCTCTAAATTTCCCCAAAACTCTTTTCACCAAATTCATGAAGGTCTAAGATCAAATTCAAGTGATTATATCCAAATTCAACCTCAAAAGTTAATCTTGGTAAGGAAGAACACCTTTATAGCATTGTGTTGCATTTAAGGGTGATTGAAAGTTGAATCAGCAGCGAATTTCAAATGGTATTTACTGTTTAAGGTAAGTTTAAGATCCCCTTGTTTGTGCTTAAGCTTAATTCCATGTTGGTGAGATTGTTTATAGCAAAATACTACAAGATAGCATTGAAATAGCCTAAGATATGGCTACTGTTTCGTTGGGCTGTTTTGAGGTGATAAATATGATTTGTGATGGATGGAAATTATGTAATACAACATGATTGTGATATGGTCTCTATTTTTATTTGTATATATATGTTTATCAAGTAAATTTGTGAAAGAAACATATGACATTTGAGATTGAAAGTGAAGATTGAGATGTTAAGCATGTGGACTGTTTTGCAAGCTGCTCTTATGAACTTTAAGTGGCTGGGAATTATTTTAAATAAATTGGATATGGTGTTGTTAGTATGATTATATTGGTTTACATGTCAAGCTTTTTGAGGAAATTGCTAACTAGAAAAAGAAATGGCTATAAAGCACTTAGAAGTTGTCCGTAGTCATATTATCTTATGTTGGACTATTTTGGTAACTTTGAAATTGAGTTGAAGGTTGGAAATCCTTTAAAAAGTATTGATTAGTATACTGGATATATTATATGTTCAAGAATGAATGACAATGGGGTTGAAGGGTGTTAAAGGGGATCCAATCCGAGCTCACCGCTCGTCGTGAGATATTGATGACTTGTTATTGACATACTATTCCTTGTTGTTGATGTTGTATTTATTGTGTTTCTCTGGTCGTTGTTTTTGATATGTGGAGCTGGAGGAAGTCAATGTTACAAGGGAGATGCTACCCGGTTTTCGACAGGATATAGAATAGTTTAACTTGAAAGCTTAGCACAAGTATACTACGATGAGTCTAACGATAGTGTGAATCCTCTTTAATGTAGATTTGCGAGCTCGGACGAATAAGTGTAGATAATTGGAGGCTGAACAGGAATGTTAAGGCTAGTCCCTTTCTTTCCAAAGGCATGATTCCTTTTTTTGTTAACCCATACATGTTTTCCAAGAATGTTCTTATTCTCAAAAGCTAGAGATTCATGATTCAAAGAGTTCTTATGATGCTAAAGATAAGCATGTTTTATGATGACGATGATTCTATTTCTAGAAATTCCTATGTTGTAATTCCCTACATATTTTCATAACCTCCTTACTTCCACAAGTTAGAAGTTTATGATTCAAAGGCATGACTCCTTTCCTGATAATCCATAAATGCTTTCCAAAATGTCCGTGTTTTCCAAATCAGAGATTTATGATTCCGTAAGCTCTTATGGCAACAATGATGGACATGTTTTTACAATAACAAACAATGATGTCAAAGAGGAGAATATTTCTATGATGATTATGATGATGATGATGATTTCATGTTTAAAAGTCCCAAGCTTATGACTTCAATGCGAATATGAGAATGTTGAGCTATTTCTTGATTTTCTCAATTTTATTCATTGGTGATGATCTCATCTCATGTTATTCGTTCCTTCGAGGTGAGATTTAGCAATGATGATTATTCCATAATATAAATCGGAGGTTACCAACCTTACGTCACTCCAATAAAGTTGTAGCTTTTAATTGGGCTCTCATGCATGCTTATGTTTATGTATGATTACACCGGGCATGACACCACCTCGATGGGCGGCTTATGGACAATGATAGCACCGTGTCTATATGGAACGGGCATGACACCACTAGCGGACGGCGTGACATGGTTACCCCGGACGCGGGCTAATGATTATGCTATATATATATATGTATGAGAAATGTTTTCTTTAAAGTTAAGCATGCATGGTATCTGCCTTAAGAAGCAATCATATGTACAGGTTATTTCCTTATCTCATGTTATGCTCCATATTTCTTATTATGTTATAATTCATGCCTTGCATACTCAGTACATTATTCGCACTGACGTCCCTTCTTGTGGACGCTGTGTTCATGCCCGCAGGTTCAGGTAGTCACCCGGACGAGCCAGACCAGTAGGATCTCCTCCCAGCCGCAATTAGTGCACTCCACTTGATCCAGAGTTGCTGCCTTTTGGTATATTGTTTCTGGTATGCGGATATATGGGTATGACAGGGCCTTTGTTATATCCCGTGTTTTCGCCTATTCGGAAATTTTGAAATAATTGTGACTTGTATGTTATAAGTCAATATTTTGATTGTAGTTAACATGTTCATGTTGTTTTATGGAAAAACTAATGGCGCAAGACATTGGAGAAGGCCAAGGGCAAAACTGGAATTTCGGAAATTAGTTTCGGAAATTACAAAACGAGATTTTAATCAATTGGGCTAAAAAAAAAGAGAAAAATTGAGGCCCAAATGTAGGGGTGGCCGGCCAACCTTGCTTGGCCCAAGCCCATGGCACATGAAAATCATGTGACCATTTAATGAATTAGGAGAGCATGTATATATACATGCTCATCCTTAGAACATTCAAGAAAAATCACAAACAAAAAAAAATTTGAGAGCAACCATTGAAGGGGCCATTCGGCCGAACCAACAAGAAGGAAAAAAAAAATTCCCAAGTCTTCAACTTCAATCCAAAATTCTTGTTCTTCTCGAATTCTTAACAAGCTCAAGACGCTCTTCAACGCGGTATAATTAGTTTAGCAAAAGAGCGACGTTTTTGGAAAGTTGGAATTTGAAGAAAAAGGTATGAATTTCATGATTTATGTTATGGAATAAGTGTATATGTTATAATGATTAGAATTAGACGAGAATTATGTAAATATGGTGTGTGTGTGCATGGCGT